>NC_133366.1:30858416-30888473 GCF_049309525.1 Garra rufa | reverse complement strand
AAGTGACCTAAGTATTGAGAAATGTGTCCTAGCGTCTGTAAAAAAAAAACTGTATTAACTGTATATAAAATTCAACCCGCCAAAGTGGTAAGTGGGAAAGACTGTGTTACTCGCTACAGCTGAAATCAACCTGCTTTTGGCGAGTTGGCGGATGTTAAAGTCCCCCTGAAATCAAAATTAAAGTTTTTGGGCTTTTAGTATGAATATATTAGCCTTAAGATTATATATAAGCTAGTGTGCTTCAAAGCAATGACAAAATTCGCTTTTACAAGATATAGGCATTCAAAACTTACAGTCTCGTCACTTCCGCCAATATGAATCAAGGATTTGGATGATATCACCGTGCACTTCAGTTTCTAATCAAACGTTCTGTCCAATAAAATGCTCTCTAGAGTCCGTAGTGTCCCGCCCCCTACACAGAGACGCGGAGCAGATCATATGCGCTCATATGCGTGGTCGGACTCGGCATGTATTAAACTACACAGCCTCAGCATGATTATGATCACTATTTTGTTTTAGCAAGAGTTTCGTATTGAATCTGTGGGGTAATTTATTAGTCTGTGGCTGTCATAAGCTTACAAATGCGGCTTTACCGAGCTCAACTGCTCTGACCCGATCAGATATTAATGGAACGCTATTGGCTATTCAAAATAAGTGGGCGGGGCTTAGCGATATGTTTTTGTTTCAGTTAAAAGAACGTCACCACATAGAATAACGCTGCGTGTTTCAAGGCACTTCAGTGGACCTTTAATGTCAAGCAGTCCTGCTAACAATTTAATATGTACTGTAAAATCAATTCATAGTTAAAATATTTCCCCTTGTTATTATTATTACCTTTGTGGATCACTTGGAAACAGGTGAAACGCAAAATCATGCCTGGTGGATTGATAATTGCAGCACACTGCTTACGTTTCAGCCACTTGCTCGCTCACATCTTCTACACACTTTTAGGCTCAATCCCAATTCTACCCCTTACCCCTACACTTAGCCCTACCCCTCCGTTTGGCGCGTTCACGTGAAGGGGTAGGGGTGTCTCATTTCTCTTTTGGTTGGAGGGGTAGGGGTAAGGGGAAGGGCCAGATAGCCCTCCAAACGAAGATTTTTCAGGACCTCACTTCAAACGAAGGGCTAAGAGAAATTTCCAACATGGCTGCTCAATCGAGCAAGCAGACTCGTAAATATAAGTAAATTTTGCCTTTAATAAGGATTTTCATGACAATGTTTCATTATATGTATATTACCTTCAATCTTGTGTTTGTGTTTATGGTGTTGTTTTGTAAATAAACGTTTGCAAAAAAATCGCTAAAGTTTGCTAGCAGATAGCACTGATTGCACGATATTACAAAATATATTTTTATGTCATATACACTTGACTGCATGTTAGAAACATGAAAGACCAGTGGCACGGCAATTTGCAACGGTGGTGTAGTGGATGTACGCAGGTAACGTATATGGTGTATACACACTTTCACTTTTTAAATCCCCTCTGATGCGCATTATTCATTGTCCTGCATTCGCCAAAATCATGGCAGTCCACCACATCCAGTCATGTGAATAAATGTAAATATTCGCTCAAAACACCCAATAAAGGCAGTGATGATGCAGTCAGGACCGTGGAGCCGGCTTGCTTTGAAATGTATTTAATGATTGCGCCTAATGCACCTGCGCCCGCTCAGCGCACCAGTAATTTAAATCAGTACATAATAATAAAAACGATACCTTACAAATAAAAAGAAGCTGATTTTTACGATCAGAAATTTCTTAAACCAGTGAACCCCTGTAAACATTTTAGTCCAAGGATCCAGAAAACGAATGCGTTCAAATAGAAAGTTCAAAACGAAATTCACAAATGAAGCATATATACTTCTCCAGGCACCACTACACTGATTAGCAATTTGCCGCGCATGTGATAATGCGTTGTTTGTTTTGCTTATGGCCACATGTGAATGAACGGTGCGTACACCGTACATTTGTACTTATTGCAACATGACAACATTTTGACATCTTGGAATGAGTGATAAACATCTGCGCATGTCCTCTGACGTAACATTAGGAACTAGCGACAACCTATGATGACGTATCACAGTGTTGTAGTGGTGTCCCATTTCTTAGGGGAAATATTTTAGCCCTTCCCCTTTACACTTTTGCTGCGTCCCAATTCGCCTACTTATACTACGCCCTAAAAGTATGTACTCTTTTTGTGAAGAAAAAGTACATACTTTTGAGTATGTAGCAGAATAGTAGGCGAGCTTTGGGACATACTACTTCGTCATAACTGCTTTTTTAACGGATGCTCTGTTGCTCAGTTACCTGAATCCTGTCACTGTTTAAACTGCCCTGTCAATCATCACAGTTAACATTATCTACATTTCGTTTAATTTAATTTCCTATCGTAATAGAGAGAAATGAAGAGGCACGTTCTTTCATGAGTCTTTCATGCCGAGAACTCTGCTCATGTTTGCATAATTATGCATTTAAACGTTAATGACCAAACCTATCTTTATAAAAGTTCATAATGTTGCTGCACATGAAATATAACGAGGATAACATTTAAAATATATATTTTTTATCAGGTTACACACTGATTATTTATCACTCAAATCCCTTTCTCTACCTGTCCGTTGGTCGCGCATATCCTCCATGTTTGTAGTTTTTAACACTTTTTATGCGTGTTTGTAGTTCTAATCGAATCCTCGTTCACCGCGCAATGTGTTGTGGGCAATATTAGCCGTTAGAGTGTGCATTGATCCGCACTTCGAATTCTGAAGTCAAGTAGTAGACCATCCGGGAATCTTTGGAATACTTTTTTGAACATACTACGATTTGGGACATACTAATTCTATTTTCGAATACTATTTAGGACGGATAGTATGCGAATTGGGACGCAGCATTTGTTTCAAGGGACAAGGGGGAGGGGCGAGGGGTAGGCGAAGGGGTAGAAAATAGAATTGGGATTGGGCCTTAGCAGGTGTCAGTCCAAAATGGCGGCAACGCCTCCGCAGCGCCATCTATAGACTGTTGCCCATATCAGTACAGAGTTTCGCCTCTTGGTACTTCTATACTCTTTGTTTTTAAGCTCGTAAATCACGACTTCAAATCACGACTCACGACTTTGTAGCGTTCCATACAAGTCACCCCAAACTGCCTGAGCGCATGTATTATGCTGCGTTCCAGGCAGGTTTTTTAACTGGTAAGTCACCACTTCAAGCCTCGACTTACGACTTTGTAGCGTTCCAGGCAAGTCACGCCAAATTGCCTGGGCACATTTATGAATTACTATTATTTTTATATTATTATTAATTTGATTGCAACGTTATATTGTCCTAAGCTCTATTTTTCCACCGTGTGCCACTTGCATAAACACCGCACGCATTAGGGCTGACTTTGTTGTTTCGCGGGCTATGGGAGTAACTGGGAGTCCATCGATCTAGTAGGAGTTCACGAGTGGGAAGTCACGGGTTTGACTGGAACGCGGCATAACTGTGAGGGTCTCAGAGGGTCTTCATAAGTTTTTTTTAACACCATAACAGTTTATTGCAACAGATTACTGCTCCATTACAACAAGTTAAATAAGTTATATGTTTTAGATGCATTGGAGTTTAAAGGTTTTGACATGTTTTCAAACGTACACACTGGTCAAAGCTGAGCATGTAATATGCTCATATATATTATATATGAAAAAGAATGGAAAAAAGGCCTACATTACAAGATCTATATAAGATATCTGACTATCTTAAAACAATTAGTCAAATAGAAGGACTTAAGTAGGATGAATAGCCTATTTAAATGTAGTACCCCAGAGTGCAGTCTGGACGATGGGGCGGGGTGACACTTTTGGGCGGAGCTACACGTGTCGCCCCGCCCACCTTAACGTTTATTGGTTTAAAATAAAGATGATCTTATTGGTGCATAGAAGTGTGACGCTATTACAGATTATTGGTGCATAGAAGTGTGACGCTTTGGGCAGGCTGGGAATGCGGAAGAACACAACAGACGTATAAACTTGTTTATAAATTTTGCGTTCATTGTTGCGATTCCACAATATTCCATTGAAGTAGAAATACGAAAAGAAAAGAAAGAATGGTCTAATTCACAATCACTCCCTCAACAGCTGTAGTAGATGGTTCGTTACTCACTGTTTTTGTAAGTTAATGACACAGTAGTATAAGTATGGTACTCAATGTACCTTAAAATCACACACACACAGAGAGAGCAAACTATAGCGGACATGTCACCAGTCTCACTGTAACCGTGAGTTTCCGTTAGCCCCTACGAAAATGATTACTATATATATATATATATTAAATACATATTTTTTTTACTACATATACGGCTGTTAAACTTAACTTATCATACAGATTATTGCTCCAAAAAGCCATGGTAATCACAAATTAACCATGGTTTTACTATAATAAACTTATAAGGGAGCATATATACATGCTCTTAAGAACAAAACGAAGTCTGTCACTTTTTCTTTATTACATAAACTCCAAACTGCTTATTAGTTAAACTTCATGCCTGTTATAGCAAATGACATTACATTATCAAATGTAATTACAGCAGAACGTATTTTATGCAAACCTTAAAGAACCAAGGTACCTTATATGCACAATGAATGAAGCCTATGTTTTTTTGTCATACACATTTGCCACAGCTTTTCATTAGAACACTATACATTTTAAAGTTTAACTTGCATCAATTACTACATCAAAACCAGGTCATCTCTCAATTCCCATTCTGTACAAGTTTTATGAGTTTAACGGAAATTCATGTCCTGCAGCAAAAAAACAGTCCTGCGAGCAAAATCCTGTACAACGATCTTCGGAGTAAAAGCCCAGCAATTCCCCTCGTCTTCCTCTTCCCCTATACCCTGGTGGATAGGACTTGAAAAGGTCCAAGCATTCCGAGCATTCCCTGATGCTGTACATCTGTCTGAATTCTTCACAGTAGTCCTGAGAGAACATCTTCCAGTTGACCACACCTTAAAATGTAAAGACAAAATATAGAAAAGATATAAGTGTGGAGATTCAAGTTTAAATGTCACATACCACAAATTTCAATCCAAGAAATGTGCATTGAACAGGAAAAAACATCTTACTGTCTAGCCAGGCAAAGTGTGCTGCTTTCCGAAAACTTTCATTTGTGACCACATCCCTAAACCAACTGCACACCAGTGAAAGGTTCAAATATGCAGCATCACCAGTTACTAAAACAACTTCCTTCAGGATCTCGGAAATTATTTCATTGGGAAGCTGTTGAAACAAAAAAAAAAAAACAGTTTTATTTATTCTTTGGATATAAATGTTGTTGACAAAAATATAAACCCTTGTTCAGACAAACCTGATAAATTGTTGTCATAACTGCATGCTCTGAATAAAATAAGAAATAAATAGATTAATATTCTCTTATAACGATAATATTAAAATAAATATCCATTTAAAGCTCCAACACACATTAGCCGAAACTAGAAACCAGCAAGATACCAAAACAAACATGCGGCCGATTGTTTGCATTTTTTTTTTTAAACCAACCATTGATGTTTTACAATAAGTGATACATTGATCCTAATTTTTTTGTGTCAGGATTGCATTAGTGACATTCAGTAACATCTGTATATTTTTAGTCAACGAATGTAAATGTCTGCACTGATAATGGCCCTGTCCCAAATGGTACCCTTAGCAGTAGTGGTCTTCCTATGTCTTCCTTCCTCCGCACTTTCGCAACGCAATGCTGCTTTGACTGTCGGGAAAAGTCTGCTGCGGAGCTCGCATCAGTGTGGGCTTAGCAAAAGTGTGCATTAAGGGCACACTGCTGTCTGAAAGTGAGTTGAGCTAAAATGTTTTTAAATGTCTTTAATGCTGATGTTAACTGAGATATATATAGATATATATATATATATATATAGAGATGAGTGGTCAAATGCAAAGATGGAGTTTATCTGAGCCTGGATAGAGAGTCAGCACCATGAATCATTATATATAGATTCATGGTGCTGACTCTCTATCCAGGCTCAGATAAACTCCATCTTTGCATTTGACCACTCAAGCCCTAGTTGGCACGCTTTGTACCAAGGTATTCATTGAACCAGAAACCCTTGGCCGTCGACCCAGAGGAAGCCCCAATGAGGCACGATCAAGCCCCAGAAGTGGCAGTGGAAACATGGCTATTGGACGACCAATATAGTACATAATCTATCAAATTTCATATCTGAAAAACTTTGTAGCTGTAACAATTATAAAATTATTAGTTCTTAATGAATGTATGTGAACAATAAATTACCTGCTTTGTCTGAATCTCCCGGAAGACATTGCCTTTTGTATGGTTGAGCGCTAAAAGAACAAATGACAAGAGGTAGGTAGGTACATTGGTAGATCTAGTACACATAATATAGTAATGTTTAATGTAGGAAACATGCAAACAGCTACATACATTTGCAGAGTGAAGTTATCCAGTATAAGAGCACACCACCACCTCCTGATCAGGGGCATGTCATCCTGATTTTTTTTTTTAAATAATAATAATAATAACAATAATAATAATAATAAACACAATAATTATGGATGTCTGTTTATTTAACTTGAAGGATGTAATGAGGTAATGACATACCTCTGTGAAATCAAATCGGAGCCCCAAAGCCATGTATAGAGTGTACTGTTACAATTCACAAAGTGCAAAAAAATGAGCAGGGTATAACTTACAATAATTAACTACAATAACAATTAAAATTGAACCTAACATCAGTATGTAGATCCCGCAGTTGTTCCCACCTGCCTGCTTCGGTATTCCCTGTGGTTTGGATTAAAACAAGTACATACATTTACATTCACAGATTTCCATCACATCAGTACACATTATACTTTGTGTAATGAAACAGACTTTTGTTTGCATTTAAATGAAATGTTTTACTTCAAATGTAATGGCAGTTTTCTCTGTCCACTCTCGGTTGTCAATGAGTTTTGCAATGCTCCTGTAAAAAAAAAATAAATAAATATTTGTTTAGAGATGTAGTCCTTAATGTTAATTAAACTATTTATCTATCTTATAACTATATACTATCTTTGCAAACAAGGGTCATATCTGTGGTTTGTTGATGCATAACTGTTTATGCACAAAAAATTCAAGTGAACACAAAATATAAGGTAATGAACAAAATGGTGGAAACAAAAAAGATTACAGTTTAAAACAGAACCACTGTAATCTCTGAACACATGCTGAACATTTCTAAAACCTGAAAGTGTCAATGTATGGTCCAAATGCTGCTTGTTGCATAGAATCGAGAAAATACATTTCTCTGGTCTTTGGTTTCATAATCTGTAAAATGCACAAGCAATGCTGTACACAAACATCTCTGTAATGTTTTTTATGTAATGAATGGTAATTCAAGTAAATTCAAAATGAAGTAAATTCAACAGCACATTGTTTAGTACACATTAGATTATCCTTTAGATTATTGGATATTGATTAAATTACAACTTACTGTTAACTTAGTTCTCATATAAATTCTAATACTTACACACAGCAGCCAGTGGCCAGGTACCCAAGCTGGCAGAACCACAAGGTCTGTTTGGCTGACATTAGCCTAAAATTTATGTAGAAACATATCAGAGCCTAGGAACTATAATGTTCTTTATATTCAGCTATAGTAAAATCTTTCACCAAACTCACCGGAAGGGACAACTCTGGGAAACAAGAGAGTGGTGGAAGCCAGGTTGCTACGACGTAGGAATTAGCAACATACACACTGATATCCTGTAATGAAGAAACAATTATCAGATGCATACAAATGTATCCGGTTTTCAATAAAATCTTCAAGACTGATACCTTACCCTGCAGAAAGCGATGTGCTCGATGATTCGTAGGCAACAGTTCAAAATCTATAATTTTTTTAATTAAAAAAAATAAAATCAGTTCATTTGATATTTTTCCATCTCATTTTACAAATAAAAAATTATTTTATCGTTGCTTCAACTCCTTCTGACAATCCTAAGGACAAAAAAATCGGAACGCAGCAGCACAGTGGACCCCACAGAAACAATACGTTCCTTTGGGTCACTATTAGGGTCCAATACACTTACAACCTGAACAAATGAAATGAAAAAGCATGAACTAAGATCATGTTTTAAGAATTTTAGCATGGCCACAAACTAATGACTACCATTTTCTGAAGATGTTCCGGTAATTGTTGGCCCCAAACTGCTTTATCCGGAAGCATGTCCTCCACTGCCCAGAAGGGCTTGTGGCTTGTCACACTGTGATGTGTGCTCTTCAAATGGTGCCTTAAAAAAATGAAAAACAACATGAATTATCACTTCATCTCAATCAAAGATGTCTTAACTTTTTACCAAAACTGCACCTTCATACCTGATTTGACTGCATGCTGCAGGATCAACAGTGTTGTAGGACTGAGGATTCACGGCTGCACCTAAAACACACAAGCATATACATACACATTTATTTACACACACACACACACACACACACACACACACACACACACACACACACACACACACACACACACACACACACACACACACACACACACACACACACACACACACACACACACACACACACACACACACACACACACACACACACACACACTTTTTAGGATTTTTTGCCCAAGCAAAGTCTTTGAGAACCTGACACATTGCATCTGGAGACTCAAGGTAGGTTGCAGTTCTGGAAAACGGTGGCGCTGGAGACTAAATGGTTCCTGATGGTTTCATATCTAATTCTTAACATTAATTCTTACTTTTTTTGCAATTAACATGCATCTTTTCTCCTCCATCTGTTTTTTCTGACAATGCAGACGCAACGGAGCGTTTTTCTGTCCGGTGGTCATGCCTTAACTTTGCAAATTCCAGTATTGCATTAGTATTGCATCCTTCTCATGGGCATTTAATAGTTTTTGACTTTTCAGTCTGAGGTAAATCTCTTTTTTGGCTCATTTTATCTGTAAAAGAAAATGTGCCTAATAATTGTGCACACCTGAATATAAGGAGTTTTTCACTTCCAGCCTTCATGGACAATTATATATCACTTATAAATAATTAAATACAAAATGAATAGAAGTTAAGATTAATGTGGTTTGGAATTGGTCAAATGTGCTTGGAAAAAAAATATGACCACAATATCAACGTGCCTAATAATTATGCACACAGTGTAATGTTACTGATGTTTTAAAATCACTGTGCATACTAACTTTTATACAGTATATTATATTAGGGTTGCAGCAGTATGACAGTTTCATGGTTAAAAGAGAGTTATATCTCACACATTTGCTTAAAGTACTGTAATGTACTATTGCTCTATATCAAATCTTAAATCCAGAGATCAAGGTTTTAGCCCATGCTATTTTCAGTAGATGCCCAACTTAACGCTATTTACTGAATCCCTTCCATCCGTAAACTGTGATGAACTTTGTTTCTAGTCAAAAATATAGCAAAAAGAGGTGGGCAGAATATCCAAAAGCTGTATGCAAGTAAAAGTACTTATAGAAATAATTACTTAAGTATATGTAATGATATTTATTGTTATTGGAGTAGGAGTAAAAAATGATCCAATGACAAATGATTTTTAACAATATTAGATATTTAAAAATGACTCTCACATTTTACTGAGCAGGACCAGATACCATTAAACCACGATAATTTCTGAAACTGTTGAAACTAAGTTCAGATTCAGGTGTAACTGCTGGCTTGCTCCCATTATCCATTAGGTTTTTGGTCTTCATGTTTGGAAGAGATTCTTATAAAGCAATAGAGATATTACCAGATACAACAGATCACTCGACATGGAGAGGATTATGCCAAATAAATATGTGACATTTTGTTTTTGTCAAGAAGTCTGACCTTTGTTTGAAGAAGCAGAAGTTGTCGATGTGGGATCTTGTCTTTTTGCTGTATCACAAAACCTCTCCACTTTCAATGCAGGGCTCTCTCTAATGCAGGATTCAGCTCCAAACCTTTGTGCTACTGAGCTGCACTCGTGCTGTATGCTCAGACCCACTACAAAATCAACAATTATTCATAAAAAATATTGAGAAATTATTAATTCATTCAAACTTTAACAATTCAGTAATTTATTGCTCTCTATCTCAAAAAAAAAAAAATTAAACATTGCTTTAAGAAAATGAAACATATTGCTTTTGTATAAAAGAACAAGTTCTTCAAGATTCAATTACCTGTGTCTTTATTCATGACATTCTCAATATGCATGTCTGAAGTAACTCCTGGTTCAACACAAGGCTCATGGTGGCTTAATATGTGGGTCATTAATTGTGACTTATTAATAACGGTGTTCTCACAAAAGCAGCAGTGAAAATGTGCCTTTTCTCTGCACTGGTTGCTGCATTTGACAATGAAGAAATCTGAAAATGAATTAACTAAGCACATTACAAAGCGAACTTAATTTAATATGGTTATAGTAATTATTTAATACAAATCATCAATTTGGAAAACCAAACCTTTGTATCTTACTGCGGTCTCAAAATGTCTACGAACATGGACATGAACCATGTGCGAAATACTGTTCGTATAGTGACAAAATGGGCACAGTTTAAGAGTGGACTTCATATAAACTTCATGTTTTGCTCTGGTTACGACGGTGTGGTGCCCCATGTTTGTTAAAAAAGTGGGGAATCTCACAAATTCTAAGAAGGAAAAAAACAAACAAAGAACAGTTTAATTATATCATCTGAAAGACACTGGGATATGCTTAAGCAATTATTCCAGATTTGATTCTCGAACATCATGTTACATTTTTAAATATATTTATAAATCTACACAACCATTTTTCCCTTACCAGTTGGAATCGCAATCAACGTGGAGTATCGTTCGTTCGTTACTGCATACTGTTGCTGCCGCCGTGCCGTTCATCAGAAAACTGCCCCCTGGGGGGTCGGAGGAAAATGGCAAAGGCGGGAACAGAAAAATAGGGTCGCCCCGCCCAAAAGTGTCGCCCCGCCCCATCGTCCAGAGTGCACTCTGGGGTTACTCGTTTAAATTAGATAAGGTTTTTATTTTCTCCCCTATTAACGTTTCATACTCCTGTCCAGTTGGTGGCGGTAATGCGCCAATTTAGCAATCTCGAGTGTTGGTTCCTTGGTGGAATAAAAAGAGTCTGATGAAGCTGTAAAAAGTAGGAATGTAGCATATAGACGATTAAGGAAATACCCAATAATGATTAATGTAATGGAGTATAAGCGTTTAAGAACAGTTATAAAAGATGCAAAGAGAAATAGTTGGAGGAAGTTTTGTAATACGTTAGGTCCCGAAACTGTGGTCAGCTGTACGTATAATGTCAGGGATATATAAAAGAAGAGCAATACCAGTGTTACTAAAGGGTGATGTGGAAGCAGTCTCCAATAAGGAAAAAGCAGATATGTGTGTTGATAGCTTTCAAGCAGTGCAAAGTTCAGAGAGTGTGGGGGTTTAGAGATGTAGGATGAGAGATGAGTTGATGGCAGGTAATCAGTGGAAGTTGGGGAGGAGTTTAGAAAATGATAATCCTATTAATTTGTTTTTTGGATGCAATTATGTCTGGGGCAATTTGGGTGTCATATGAGTTAGTTAAACATCTGGATGAAATTGTACTTGATGAAATCTTAGCTTTGTTTAATCAAGTGTGGGAAGAGGATAATTTGCCCAAGAAAATTGAAACATGCTGTTGTGATCCCAGTTTTGAAGCCAGGTAAAGAGGCATCTGATCCTAGCTCATATCGTCCAATAGCGCTTAGGGCAGTGCTTTGTAAGATTATGGAGAGGATGGTAACAAACAGATTAGTATATTTTCTAGAAACTAAAGGACTCTTGTTGATATCCAAAATGGTTTTAGGAATGGAATCAGTTGCAGAAGGGATTAATGGTTAAAATTTTTGATTTAGAAGTTAGGGAAAGAATGTTTAATTGGATAAAGAATTTTTAATTAAAAGAACAATTCAAGTTAAAGTTGGTAGTGTTAGTTCAAAGATTGTGGTAATAGAGAATGGAACTCCACAGGGAAGTGTTATCAATCAAGTGTTGTTTAATATAATGATCAATGATATCTTTGCTAAAATAGAGAGAGGGTTTAGGCTTTAGAGTTGAAAATTGAGTTTGCTTTTCTTCAGGAAAAAAGTGTATAATCATTTTTACAGATGGGTCTAGAGATCCAGTTAATGGGAGAGCTGGGTTTGTGGTGTATGTGGAGAAACTAGGGATGAAAATTGGTCAACGTATTTCAAATGGAAGCTCTGTTCTTGCTACTGAGCTAATGGCAATTCTGTGGGCTTTATGGTGGATTGAAGAAGCCAGTTTGAGAGAAGCTCTTATCTGTTCTGACTCTGCAGCAGCTCTGGAAACTTTAAGAGCAGGAAGATCTAAAGTTCGCCCTGATATCGTAAATTTTTTTAGAGTTGGGTTTACTTGCAATATCACTTTCTGTGGGGTGCCTGGGCATGCTGGAGTGATGGGGAATGAGCAGGCAGATTATGTAGCGAAAGAGAGCCTAGGAAGATAAATAAATATTCATGTATCCTTGGGGAGGGTGGAACTGAGGGAAAGGGTTAAATAATTCTTAATAAAAGCAGAAAGGATGGGAAAAGGAAATCACTGGTAGACACTATTTTTCTATTCAAGCCAAAGGTAGGAAAAAATGTTTTTGTATCTGTCCATCCCGCAATCTGTGTAGATTGAGGTTGGGGCAGTGTGGGTTAAATTATTTTTTGCATAATATAGGAAAGCTTAATTATTTCTGGTCTATGTGAATGTGGGAATATGGAAACAATAGGACACATTTTCTTGGAATGCAGGATGTATAATTTAGAAAGAAAAACACTTTTTGATAAATTGGCAGAACTTGGAGTTAAAGTATTTTCTGTTACTTCTTTATTGGGACACAGTGACAAGCATAAACTGATCTCTGATGCAGTTCTTCAGTTCTTGCCTAATACAGGACTGTATATAAGAATTTAGTTAAAATTTGACCTGTGGAGGGCAGTAATACGCCCAGTAGTGTCTACACTGCCGGAAAGATAAGAAGAAGAAGAATGAGCCATTATATACCATAAACCCGTTTCGAAGAGAAGAGAAGAAAGAAGAGGAAAGAAGAGCAAACTGCATAATTGGGGTAAGGCTTTCTTAGATAAACACGGTAATTACAAGTACTGCCATATTTCATTTATATGAAGGTATGTATGGAGTATTTCGATATTCAACACATAGGTGCATGCACTGTGTAGTCACGTTTTGTATGTGAAGCACAGTGTTGAAGGAGTTAATGTGGTAGTGTTTATTTACTATACAGAAACAGTAATTATGCATGTTAAAGAAAGTCAAGAAAGTAACATACTGATATATAACACAAAATTGTTGAAAAATACTTTTTGTTTGCGTATAAGGACTTGTAAGTATCATTATTTGCGTATAGACGTTTTTCCTGAACACGGAAGTAAGTCCGACTCTTAACTGAAAGAATGCTTTGCATTTCCGGTCTGCATTGTTTCTAGTCAAATTAGGGTATATTCCGAGCTAATAAACTACTGTTAAACCTATTAAAATGTTTTTAAAAAGCACATGGCTCCATAGCGCCATCACTTGGCAATGTCGCAATTATCGACATTTGTCAGTGCCTCACTTTAATGAGTGTGTAGATGACACGAAGCAGCGGACATTAGCTACATTAAAAACAGATGGACGCTATTTGAATGGGTTCCTATGGAAACCGGAACAGAAAAGCATTCAATCTGACGTTAGAATTCGTAATGAGGGCGCTCATCGTTTAGTCAGGAAAAAGGTCTATACCCACCTATTTTGTTTCTGCGAAGGTTCGTACACACTGCAGTCACATACTGATTGTAATAGTAAAAATTGGTTCGGCATTTCCAAGTAATTTAACAATGAAAGTTTTGCAGATTTCGAGTGCACAATATTTACATAAATACATTAGTTGTAAGTTAAATTGACTGGATAATAGTAAACCACTTTTTAGAGAACACACCACTGATGATCTATCAAAATTTCAGTATTCGGTATCAACACCAGGAAAATATCATGGTTCAGTGTTTGATACCAATTTTGGTACCATAGCGAAAACTATTGATTTGTTGTTAATTGAATATGTTTTTTTTTTTATATTTTATATTAAAATTATTAATGCTATTAGAAAGAAATCAAAAGGGGTTTATTTATTTATTTATTTTTTTATTTTTTTTCATGAAAATGAATACACCACCGTTGGGGTGCATCAAACAACTCAAAATTTTGAAAAGTTTTGAAATATGATTCGGCTCTATATCTAATGCATGCTTACATCTAGTAATATACATTGTGGCCAAATGTAATATTTACTGTATATAAATATAAACTGTATATTTACCGGATCAACCACACCCGAGAAATGAAAAATATGTGTGATATTGATGAAGTAAACAATGCTTTATATTTACACATTTAGATTAATTAAGATAGATTAAGATCAGATAGAATTAAGCACACAAATTACATGACATAATTATCGAGAAGTTAGATTATTAGAAGTTAAAAATCACCTACTGTATTAATATCAGCCCTCCAATTTATGTTAATAAAGGATTTATTAACACACTATTACTATAAATTGTGTTTATTACTGTTCATTAATTATTTACTTACACTTTCTTAATTATCTTATGAACCACTGATAACAACTAAATAACTGTAAATAATGTAATACTTAATTTAGAAATGATAAATTGATCAATAATAAAGTATGAAAATACAATTATTAAACACATTATAGTTATATGAACAAAGCATTTTTAGCTGCATTTATCAATTGCTTACTACTGTCTATTAATGTAGATATAATGATTTACAAATGATGAATTTAATTATTTAATATATAGATTTTAAACTTTTTTTTAGTTAGCTGAGCAAGTATCAAGTAGACATTACAAATTGTAGCTTTAGAAAGAAATATTTTATTTGATTCAACGTTAAATTTATTACACATAAACATTTAGGCTGTAATGGCATAACATAAACTATGGAACATAAAAGAAGATCATTTAAAAAAAAATCTTGGTATTTTTGTTCATACGTTGAAAGTCATTGGTAACCAAAACAGCTTTGTTACCAAAAGTCTTCAAAATACCTTCTTTTGTGTATCACAAAAGAAAGGTTTGAAAAGACATGAGGGTGAGTAAATGATGACAGAATTAAAAAATGTTTTGGGTGAACTATCCCTTTAATGTTGTTATTATTGTTATTATTAGTTGTAGTTTGTTATTATTAGTTATTAGTTGTTTTTTTTTTTTTTTTTTAATGTACAAATGTCCTATCTACAATCTATTTCAATATTTATTAATTAACTAAAAATAGTGACGATGTTTATCTTAACCATAGACTGTTACATTGTCATATTAACGCCAGCCCATGACTGTATAGAGCGACGCCAGCCAGTCAGAGCCATACAGAGCGATTTGTGATAAGCTTTTCACCCAGAGTTATGCCGCGTTCAAGGCAACCCGTAACCCGTGTTTTTCCAACCTTCTACACGTGAAAGTGCACTGGAACGGCAGTCAAACCCGTGACTTCCCACTCGTGAACTCGTACTAGATCGATGGACTCCCAGTTACGAGTTCTGACGTAACATACAATATCAGCCCTAATGCGTGCGGTGTTTATGCAAGTGGTACACGGTGGAAAAATAGAGCATATGGACAATATAACGTTGCAATCAAATTAATAATAATATAAAAATAATAATAATTCATAAATGTGCCCAGGCAGTTTGGCGTGACTTGCCTGGAACGCTACAAAGTCGTGAGTCGTGATTTTAAGTCGTGTTTTACGAGCTCAAAAACCTGCCTGGAATGCGTAGCATTAGCATGCTGCACATTTAATGTTAATTGTAAGGCCTATTATTACATTGCATTTAGTTTGAGAGCAAAAGAATGACAACATAACCTGTACATTAGTTGATTTGTATTGCTTTTTACCTTCCCTCCAAAACTTTTTTTTTTTTTTTTTTTCAGGCAATTTTATATTTTGAAAAAAATTAAATAAAGCAAAGCCGTTTGAACAGCGCTCTTCACTTATTATTTTATTTTGGTACCATGACCCGCACTTACAAAACTACGGAGCCCCTTACGTCACCTGTAGAAGAAAAATAATTAATCCGTGGGGACGGTTTTGCAATTCGTTCCCTCAGTTTATAAACCGTTCTCACGAATTCTTAAACTGTTCCCTCAGTTTAACAATTCGTGCCCACGGATTAACAAACCGTGCCCACGGATTAACAAACCGTGCCCACGAATTTCCAATCCGTGCGCTCAGATTTTGTAAACCGTACCCTCGGATTTTGAATCCGTACCCACAAATTCATAATCCGTGCGCACGCTTTCGCAATCCGTTCCCACAGTTTGTAAACTGCTCTCACGGATTTGTGGCCCCGCCCCCAAATTCAACCAGGACACGTGTTTATATGCTGGATGCATTGTTTTGCATTTATTAGACTTTATTTCTCAGTAGGCTATATGAGACTATGCAACAATGACAAAACAGAGTTTTTAGCTTTATTTTATATTAATCACCAATAGATTAGCTGCCAAAAAAACCTGTGTTTTAACCTATTGGTTATTAATGTAAAATAAACGATAAAAAGAAGCCTGTTTTGTAAGTGCGGTCATGGTACCAAAATAAAATAATAAGTGAAGAGCGCTGTTCAAACGGCTTTGTTTTATATAATATTTTTCAAAATATAAAATTACCTGAATTAAAAAAAAAACGAGTTTTGGAGAGGAGAAGGTAAAAAGCAATACAAAACAAATAATGTACAGGTTATGTTGCCATTCCTTTGCTCTCAAACTAAATGCAATGTAATAATAGGCCTTATTTAATAATAACATTAATAGTGCAGCATGTATCTAACTCTGGGTGAAAAGCTTATCATAATCACAAATCCGTGAGAGCAGTTTACAAACTGTGGGAACGGATTGCGAAAGCGTGCGCACGGATTATGATTTTGTGGGTACGGATTCAAAATCCGAGGGTACGGTTTACAAAATCTGAGCGCACGGATTGGAAATTCGTGGGCACGGTTTGTTAATCCGTGGGCATGAATTGTTAAACCGAGGGAACAGTTTAAGAATTCGTGAGTACGGTTTATAAACTGAGGGAACGAATTGCAAAACCGTCCCCACGGATTAATTATTTTTCTTCTACAGGTGACGTAAGGGGCTCCGTACTACACAGTCTTCTTTTTAGCGTTTATTTTCCAATAATAACCAATAGGATAGAACACAGGTGTGGTGTTTTAGCAGCTAATCTATTGGTGATTAATATAAATAAAATAAAGCTAAAACTCTGTTTTGTCAGTGTTCCATGGTCTCATAGCCTACTATGAGAAATAAAGTTTAATAAATGCAATACAATGCATCACAAATCCGTGAGTGCAGTTTACAAACCCGTGGGAACATATTGCTAAAGCGTGCGCACAGATTATAAATTTGTCGGTAAGGATTCAAAATCTGAGGGTACGGTTTACAAAATCTGAGCTCACGGATTGGAAATTCGTGGGTACGGTTTGATAATCCATGGGCACGATTTATATTTATTTATTTAACCGAGGGAACAGTTTAAGAACTCGTGAGTACAGTTTAAACTGAGGGAACGAATTGCAAAACCGTCCCCACGGATTAATTATTTTTCTTCTACAGGTGACGTAAGGGGCTCCGTGTGTACGCAATATCGTTTTGCTTAATAAACTTATTTGCTCTGTTTACATAGTCTACTGACACCTATTGGTTATTTACTGGTACTACTGCCTTAACAATGACACTCCCAATGGATAAAATGAGGATAATTTAATATCATTTAATAGAGCCGTGTAATGTATAAATAATGAATATCAAAAAATAGTCTGATAGACTGTTTTATATACAACACATGACTTATTTTGGCATACAACAACCAATTTTTAACCAAAGACTAGGCTATGTAGAATGTGAATTAACTTTTATTAGTAACTTTGGTAAGTTTCAGATTTCAATTCATAAATAACATCGACGGAGGGGGGCCCAAAAAATGCATCCTGCCTAGTGTAGTCAATTTATTTAATCCGGCTCTGCCGAGAGGCCGTGCTGTATCATGAATAAATCACGGCTGAAGGGCGTTGTTAGGCATGACGCGAAGCGGAGTGCCTGCAACCCCTTCAGCCGTGATTTATTCACGATACAGCACGGCCTCAAGTACCTTATTGCTTTTATAAAACGGTTACCACACAATAAAAATATTAAAATCAAAAATATATATTAATTTATATATATTAAGTTGTACGTTTTCATAAAGTAAAATCATTAACTGCCTTCCGCTGTAAAAAGTAGTACCTAACTGCTGCAGCTGTGTTTACGTTGCTAAGGGTGGTTGCTAAGGGGGTTCAATGATACACAAAACTGTTGAGTGAAGCGGTCATAGCAGTGCTGTATCATGAATACGACACAGCTGCTGACCAATCAGAATTGAGGAATGGAACTAACCGTTTTATAAAGTATAGTATAGTATATAATAAAGTAATACTCTAAATAAGAAACTAAATCTGCCAGCAGGTGACGGTAAATGTCTTTCATTCGATTTGTTCAAACAGCTGATTCATTCAGGAATTCAGTAAACGGCTCACTTCTGAATGGGGCTTTAAATCATTGATTTACACCATTCGTTCAAAACGTGGATACATTCAGAAACTAAACACTGCTGTGTTGCTTGGAGACAGCGCAGCAATTCTGGTATGGCTTCAAAAGTAATATGTTCTCTGCAAATTTGAGAAAAAACACATACTATTGTTTTTAAAATATAATACAATATCAACTTCTTATTTACTGAACTGTTGTATAAAATCATAATTGAGATTGGGACAAAACTCACACTTGTGTAATATTGTTCTTGCTGCCCGTGTGATATATAATTATGAGACAAAACACATGGACTACAGGGGCATTTTTTGCACCAATATCTTAAATTTTGGGTCATAACTGCATTTATAGAGTTATTGCCCCACATCATATTTTTTACGAGGCAACTATATGAAATATAAGACGAGGTAAAGGTCTGGGGGCGGGGTCAGCACGTTATTTTAAAATATTTTATTTGCGTTATTTTTTTAATAACTAATTAATTAAGTTAACACGTTAAACTGACAGCACTACTATTTGCTAATGCTCAACTAATGGTTCATAGTGTGCAGTTAATATTAAGTATTAAAGTGTTGATTTTCAAATTACAAAGGCCACAATTTGAAACATGCGTTGCTTGTTTTGAAGCATGTGCGCGCACAAGTTGTAATGACAGTGAGGGTCTCAGAGTGACATTTCATTATTAAAAAGGCTCGGTCCGCATTGATGAGAAGAACATTCTCAAATTTACATTGCGTGATGTTACAACTGCCATTCATTTAGTGCTTATGCCGGAGATACTGTTGACAAGAATCAAGGACAAAGCAATATGTGACCCTGGACCACAAAACCAGTCATAAGGTTAAATTTTACAAAACTGAGATGTATACATCATATGAAAGCTCAATAAATAAGCTTTCTATTGATATATGGTTTGTTATGATATGACAATATTTGGCCGAGATACATCTATTTGAAAATCTGGAATCTGAGGGTGCAAAAAATCTAAATACTGAGAAAATCACCTTTAAAGTTCTCCAAATTCAGTTCTTAACAATGCATATTACTAATCAAAAATTACATTTTGATATATTTATAGTAGGAATTTTACAAAAAATCTTAATGGAACATGATCTTTACTTAATTTCCTAATGATTTTTGGCATAAAAGAAAAATCAATCATTTTAAACCCATACAATGTATTTTTGGCTATTGCTACAAATATACCCCAGCGACTTAAGACTGGTTTTGTGGTCCAGGGTCACATATGCGTAATTTGCTCAGGTGAAATGCTACAGTAGTACTACAAATCTGCAGAAGCGTTTGACATCACGCATAAAGGCGCCATGATTTCTGCAATGAATGAATGAATGGCAGATGGTGTGACGTGCTGTTTTGTTTACTACACACATACTAAAGCACGGACAACATTCGCGGTGTTTTCAGCTTCTGCTGTCGATATGTACACACACTATCATCTCCAGCTGCTCTGAGAGTTACTTCATTAATTTGAGAAAACTAACGTCATATCACATTAGGGCTGGGCGATAAAACGATAACGATATATATCGCGATAGACAAGAGATCGATATCAATAAAAAATGTGTTCGATAAAACGTTCGATATTTTGTATTCTTCGTCGGCCCGCCCAGCCCCCTTTTAACGTTCAGTTCATAGCGCAAGTTAAGGTTATCTTTCCTACAGAACGGGTCCATGTTGTTGTATTAAACTAAACAAACTAAATAGCCTTATGTTATTTATCTTATTTACACGACGGCATTTGATTTCTGTCTCTACATGATCGCGCGTTTACAATGTCTCCTCACAGACGGGAAGGCGGACTCCATTCATAAAAACGGACTTTACTATAGGGCGGAATGCCGCGGAATTCGTCGATTTTTGGACCAATAAATCAAAAGTTGGTCTGTTAATTAATTCAGATCGCGATATGGACTAGTGTCTGTCAAAACTGAAATGCAAAAAGACCGTTTCAATAAGAATCCTGCATGTTCCGTTTGCCTCTATATGTAATATGTAATGTAATGGAGGAGACGCGTTTTATTTTCACTACTCGCATACTGCACACGTGACGCTCCCGCTAATTTTTGGCCTTTGCATCTCACATGAACAGACAAACTCCAATAAATACATCTCCAAAGCTGCTGTGAGTGTCACTTTTTGTCAATTCTACCGTTTCATTAGTGAAACTAGCATCATTCATATTGTATACACACTGAAACTTCACGGCAACCTGTCAAAATAAAAGTGCGGTTTAACGTGTAACAGAACAATATTAGGCTTGTATTACTGTACAGTATAATGTAGGTGTTTATATGTTCACATTTAAATAATTTACATAAAACAATATATATGATAAAAAATAAAATAAAGAGTCACCACTTAATTGTTGAAAAAATACTATTATTATTAAACCTTTTTTAACTGAATATAATTTTTCTTCTATGTATTAATTTTAACAGTAAAGTTCCGTTTATTTTTAAAAAATAAATCTGTGATTTTGCTTTCATTTGATTATCAGAAAAATTAAAACAAGAATTTCTGAGAAAAAAAAAAAAAAAAGATTGTAAGGCCCTATTGCTCAAAATGTTGAATGTTTTGGACTTATTTTTTCACTTAAATAAATATTTTTGTTATTACACAAAGTATAGGGTAAAGTTCCGGGAAAGAAGTAATGTTGGCTACTGGCAACCAGAAATCTGTGCAGAAAAAAATATAATCAGCCAAGTACTTTGCAACAACCTCTGACCTGTGGTCAAGCAGTACTTCTGGGCCATACATTAGCTTGACCATTCACTTCATTGACAATGAATGGGGTTTGAATTGAGCATTAAGAGATAATTAAGTGTATATTGTGACTTTAGACTTATGTTTACATTTTAATTATTTGAGTTTTTTTCCATGGTTTTTTACATTTCTGTCTTAATAACTGAGGGGATTATGATCAGAGGCAGGTTAAGTTTAAAATAAAAATGCTTGAGTGTAATATATTTTTCTCCTGGTCCTTATTTTAAATGGGTCATAAAAATATCAATAATTATCGATATCGACCGATATGAAACACTGATATCGTGATATAGTTTTCAGCCATATCGCCCAGCCCTATATCACATACACAGTAGCTGCAAGTTCTTTACGGCAACCCGTCAAAATAAAAGTTTAGTTTAATGTTAAGAAACTGAGTCAGACATATATTACTATTTAGCATTCTTAAAGCTTAATGTAACAACAATGCTACTATACTACTATAATACTACTATACTACTATATTTTTAGATGAGTAATCACATTTGTTTTCTTTTTAATTTTTACAGTAAACCTCTGTTGTGCGGCACTTTGTTTGCCAAAAAAATAAAAGTTTAATTTTCATTTGATCAGGATAAATGAAATTAATGTTTTATGCCTTCATTTCATTGGGGTACCTATCACAGCAAAAGGTACTAAAAGGGTGGAGCTACACTCACTGCAGAACGGTGATTTGTTGAATAGAATCATCTCTTGTGCATGCTACAAGGGGATAAAGCCTCTCTTTCAATTGTTCAACCATGCTGTTAATGCATGCTAGCTTATTTACATCATAGTGTGCAAACACATAAAAAATAACAGGGTATTTGATAATTTTATATTTTCATACAGACAGCAGCAGTTTCTCAATATGCATTCTTAACTGTTCTTATATATTTGTAAAATGTCATTGTCATTGCCCATAAACTAACATAATTTTTTTAAAAGGATAGCACCTATTTTAAAAATATGCTATGCCGATTTTGGAGCTGTGAGCTCCACACAATCACCAGGCGCTCAGTGCTCATGTGTCTGCCTAGAGCAGGCTTACTTCAGCTAGTCCTTCTGACATTTGCCACTGGGTCTGATGTCTCTGTAGTGATTAAATTAAATATAAGATACGATTTGTTTTGGGTATTTAACAGGCAATCATTGGTCTCAATCTATTATTTGTTCCTAGTCATCTTGTTTTGGCTAACCACAAAGTTATGTTTAACTTTATATATTTATTTTGAACCGTAGTACAGCGCTGCCTGTAGCATATGTTTGACTGAATTGTTTGCTTTTGTCTATATTTCCTCTTAAATAAGCCTTATATACTTTATACGTATACTTTTATAATGTCTATTGTTGTTCATTAAAACTGACATTTAACAACAAGAGGCAGAGTTGTGCTTTTTGTCATATTATGAGTCATTTTTGTCCTATTGTCGCACTTTATTGTCGATCACGCCTATCAAGTAAAGGTACTGTTGCTGGTGTGAATGCAAGCTGGATCAGTGTATTCCATCCCAAATTGTACCGTACTGTACTGTACTGACCCATACCGCTCGGTTGAAACAAGACATTAAGTAGCACTGGTATATTTGTAGCAACAGCCAAAAATACATTGTACAGGTCAATATTATAGATTTTTCTTTTGTGCTAAAAATCATTAGGATATTAAGTAAAGATCATATTCCATGAAGATATTTTGTATCATTGATTATAAAGAAACTGTGAGATCGCGATGAACTAAGTTGAGTAACGTTTTGTAGTGATAATAAAGGGAGCGTGCTTTGCACACTTTCTATAATCCATTCAGAGTTTGTATGAAACTTTTGTTTTTCGGACACATACATGCTGCAATTCGGGAATGACAGCTGCATATTTATGCTTAATTCGTTCTCGAAATAGAAGTGGCTGACACAGTGATAACCAAAGCAATTGATGGAACAAAAAATACAACACAAGACACCTGTATAGCTGAGGTGTGTGAGGTGATAAGCAAAGCACGCTGAGTGTATTGAGCGAGTCAAGTAAATATCTATTTCTTAGAGGCAACACTGAAAAGTTTGCAGTTTGATTGGATATGTCAAAAACAAGCGAGTAAAACAATGCACAATTTACTAAACGTAGGGAGAGAGTTAGAGAGAGAAACAAAAGAGGACACTTTTGTTGCGTGATCTTTGTTGCTGTTCATTTTAGCACATGCATAATGTGGATTAGAACTAAATCGTAAATATAAAACAAAATTTATAGGGGCATTCCCTATGAACATTTAGGCTATAATCTCTTTTTCTGCACCAATACAAATATCTGTGCTTCATGAGTGTTTTGTATTACATGAGTCGCTTTGGAATATAAGTCGCAGCATGTTTCAAATTAGAAAAAAAAAACATGACGTATATTTTTGATGTTCAGTTATATTTCTGAGTGACAAAAAGTAACAAAAAATGTAAAATACATTTTAATGGCCATAATTATATGTGAAAATATCTGTTTGCTATATGAACTAAGCTAACTAACATTATACATATTCTTTTGGGTTCTGTACCCACCCAATATTTGAAAAATTTACAAACGCTATGAAAATACATCTTTTGTGTTCAACAGAAGAAAAGTTCATACATGTTGTTTGGAACAACATGAGAGAGAGTACATGACAATTTTCATTTTTCAACTATCCTTTTAAGCAATGTCACTTAAAACACTGTTCACTGACAAGCTACGCAATATCACATTCATCATTGAAGGCGATACATCTCTAATGATATTACATAGCTTGTCAGTGAACTACGGCTCTGTGTAGTAAATGCCACTCCATTAATGAGCATGTGAATGAGATTTACGACTAATCACAGAACCGACATTACTGACGAGATGCACATGATCATTGCATCTGATTATTTCCACAGCCCTAGTTGTGATGAAGTTAACGTGATGAAGCCAAATAGATGAGTGGTGTGTTGAGGTACAGAGGAAGACAATTAAATATGCTAGAACAAATAATGGGATTTTTTTTATATGTCTCAAAGGAGGTGATCCATCCATCTTGATATGGCAAGGGATTTCAAACCTGGGGATCTGATCTTTGCTAAAATGAAGGGTTATCCCCACTGGCCAGCAAGGGTAAGAAAACACTACTAAATGACCTTTATTATTGTTGTTATTATCATTATTATTAATTCATTACACTTAAATGCTACAGTCTGATTAATATTTAGTGCTTTGTTATTTAGTGTTTATGTATGCTGCTGTTTCATGTTTAATATATGCTATTGTGCCATTTCAGATTGATGAGATTCCATATGGAGCTGTCAAACCATCAAATATAAAGTTTCCTATCTTCTTTTTTGGCACTCATGAAACGTAAGTAGAGATTCATCCAAATCTTTACTTATATAATAAATTGTTGTGAAGCTTCAAATGGTCGAAATCAAAATGGCAGGTTCTTTCAAGTCTTGATTTCGCAGTTGAGTTATGGTTAAATAGATGTGTACAAGTGGTTATGTATTACATGCTTTCTGTTTAACATTTTAGAGCATTCTTGGGTCCTAAAGACATCTTTCCCTATTTGCCTAACAAAGACAAGTATGGCAAACCTAACAAAAGGAAGGGCTTTAATGAAGGCTTGTGGGAGATTGAAAACAACCCTAAAGTGGAGCTTAATGGACACAAGGTACTGTTGTCTTGCATTGTTTTTTTTTTTCAAAACCACCCACAAATGCAGTAGACTCACATGTGTGCACAGCAGTGCACAAATGCATGCAAGAAATTCACATATACAGTAGGTGTGTCACACAATAATTGCTGATGCTTTTATCATGCCTTTTATGATGGTAATGCATTAACAATGAGAAATAGCTACATTTGTTACAGAAGTTATAATTCTTTCATAACATAAAGATTAACGTAAAACAAGACAACATAAAACAAGCTGATCACAAAAAAAACACAGAACTTTGAAAATGCCAGAGAAACAACACTTTAAATCACTGCTATGGGAACAACGATACTGGATACATTATATTAATTATTAGTTATGTAATTTAGAATTTGAATAAGAGATCAACACCAATAAACTTGGGGTAATCATAAATTGTTTTATTCATTACATAGGGCTGGGTATCGAGTTCGATACTTTTTAAGCACCGACCGAATTGTCTTGATACTATCGAGTATCGAAAAAATCATTTTCGTTCGGTACCAAATTTCGATACCCAAGGATATAATCTTGTCAACGTCAGTGAGCTAGAAAACGTGCGGTATCTTTAACGTGCCCGGATCAAATGCTGGTGATTAGCTGCGGCGAGGCTGCCTTGAAAATCAATAGTTTACGGCGGTTACGCCCACTCGCCCAGAGCTTGTCAAATGTGAGGCTGTAATGTACACTATACTTTAAAGCATAGCATAAATTTAACGCAAACGATGTATAAGCGATCAAAAGTATTGCTACATTATGCCAATATTGACGGCAACAGCGTGCGATGCAATATTTGTAAAAAGGTTATTGCGTCCAAGACTGGCAACACGTCAAATATGAGAAAACACCAGACACATTCTGTCGTATACAATTCTGGCGCCTCAGTCTCAATATAGTCTCAGTATAGGTACAACGCGACATACATTCACATCAAACGAGAACTCAGCGGCAGAGTTGCACTCACGCAGGGGCATAATTTTCACTGGGGACACGCTTTTCAAAATCCCGTTTGTGTCCTTCCACTTTCAAAAGGTTTTGTTAAAGTAATCTCTTGTATTGTAGAATGCACGCTCATCACCGCCGAGTTTCGCGGGATTGTTGAAACGAAACCAAAAGTAACATGCGCACACGCATTTAAAGCAATTTTAATACCCCACGTTTAGAGAACGACTCCCCAATGTGCGCAAATTAGGCTACATAAAATATTGAAGCTGTTATTAGTATGTGGGCTAATAAGTTGTGTAGTTGTCTATTAATAGCTCTGTATCATGCTTGAAGATTCAGTCTCTGTTTGCACTTTGAATTTTGAAAGAGTAGCCTATTTTGATTATGGCTGTATTTATTGTCTACAGGACTAAGAAAGAACTGTGTCGTTTATTTTTTGTTATTTATAATATATTTTGTCATTTATTTAGATTTTAACCTAAATGCAGTGGTTGCCTCTAATTTAAATGGCTGTACCTATAATAGAGAAAATAAACACATTGTTCATGTACTCATATTATCATTCATTCTTGTCCCTTGCTTAAGGTGTAAACTAAATATATTAAAAAGGCTTTGAGAATCAGCCCATTTGCTTGTAAAACATCGGCAATCAAAATCGACCATGAAGAATCAATATCGGTGCTACATGCTAATTTTTCTGAAGAAGAACTGTTGAGTGATTTCAGGTGATCTTAAAAGGTTAGTTCACCAAAAAATGAAAATTCTGTCATTAATAACTCACCCTAATGTTGTTCCAAACCCATAAGACCTTTGTTTATCTTCAGAACACAAATGAAGATCATTTGGATTTAATCAAAGAGCTTTCTGATCCTCCTATATTTACTGGATATGCATTTTCAATGCCCAGAAAGGAACCAAAAACATAGTCAAAATAAGTCAATGTGATATAAGTGGTTCAATCATAATTATATGAAGCTGCAAGAATACTTCTGTGTGCAAAGTAAACAAAAATAACTTTATTCAAAGATTTATCTATGGGAGGATCAGAAAGCTCTTGGATTAAATCCAAAATATCTTCATTTGTAGATAATTAATGACAGAATTTAAATTTTGGGGTGAACTAAACCTTTAAGCAGCAGTGAGCCTGACAAATACTTAAATCTGATTGAGTTAAAACTGTTTGAACTTTATTAAAAAAACATACACTGATATATTGTCTTAACTACACTTTGTTCATTTTGTGCTTTTGTTCCTTTGTTTATTGGTCTTAGAGATAAGCCCAATGTGAAAGTGTCACAAACATCCTGAAAAAGTAATCTTGTTAAAATACATTTCTTAAAATAAAAGTATCGAAAAAAGTATCGTTCGGAACCGGTATCGAATTCAGGGTATCGGTATCGAACATTTTGGAACGATACCCAGCCCTATCATTACATCATATATTGGATTTTTTCAGGAAATGGGCAGACTAAAATAAATATCAACACAGAAGCGAACAATAAATAATAAAAAAATCCCCCAAAAAAATGAATAGTTAATTTAATAATTTAATAATGTCACGTGGGGTTTTGTTTTGGGGTTTTCATGTTCATGTTTTCATGTCTTTTATTATGTAATCGTTATATGCTGTGGTGTCTTGCTTCCCTTGCCCTCGTGTATTCCTGTCATTGGTTCCCTAGTCCCATGTGTCATGTTCTGATTGGTTGTCCTTGGTTGCTATGTCTTGTTTCTTGTTTTTCATTGGTTGTTGGTGTCATGTGACCTGTATTGTTTTGTATAAATAGGCCTTCTGTTTCATTGTTCATGGTCGTGTATTAATGTTGTAACCTGCTGTTTGGTGAGTGTCTGTTTTCAAGTTTATATCAAGTCTGTTCAAGCCAAGTCTTTCAAGTCAAGTCTGTTTATTCCATAGTCAAGTTTATGTCAAGTCAAGTCAAGTCTCATCATTGTTTGGATTATGTTTATTGTTTTGATTTCACATTTGGATTAATAAAGCTGCACTTGGGTTCGTCACATCTCGCCGTCTCAGTGGACTGTTCGTTACAGAATACGCGACCGTCAAACATGAACCTGACAGTTGCTCTCCTAGGACTACGTCAAGGAAATCATCCGATTGAGGATTATGTGGCAGACTTTTGTGGACTGTGCCATTTGGTAAGTTTCAACGATGTTGCTCTCAAAGACATTTTCCGTTTTGGACTTTCAAGTGAAGCTATTTCACATTTAATGCCTCGTCACAGTCCGCACTGGACTCTGGAACAATATATTGATTTTGCGCTTCGATTGAGTGGTTCCTCGTTTACGGTGGGGATTGTGGATGAGGAACCCTGCAATCCTGCAGTTGCCACCATGCCAGTTAAACCAGAGTCTATTCACGCCACGTCTGTTGCTCCAAAGCCTGCTCACGTCACGTCTGCCGCTCCAGGGCCTGCTCACGCCAAGCCTGCCGCTCCAAGGCCTGCTCACGCCATGCCTGCCGCTCCAGGGCCTGCTCACGCCATGCCTGCCACTCCAAGGTCTGCTCACGCCATGCCTGCCGCCATGCCAGAGTCCACACCCAAGTGCAGCTTTATTAATCCAAATGTGAAATCCAAACAATAAACATAATCCAAACAATGATGAGACTTGACTTGACTTGACATAAACTTGACTATGGAATAAACAGACTTGACTTGACTTGAAAGACTTGGCTTGAACAGACTTGATATAAACTTGAAAACAGACACTCACCAAACAGCAAGTTACAACATTAATACACGACCATGAACAATGAAACAGAAGGCCTATTTATACAAAACAATACAGGTCACATGACACCAACAACCAATGAAAAACAAGGAACAAGACATAGCAACCAAGGACAACCAATCAGAACATGACACATGGGACTAGGGAACCAATGACAGGAATACAAAAGGGCAAGGGAAGCAAGACACCACAGCATATAACGATTACATAATAAAAGACATGAAAACATGAACATGAAAAGCCCAAAACAAAACCCCACGTGACATAAGAACAGGGGACAAAGGCAGACAGTGGGACAGTGGAGGTCCTGGGCCATGGAACAGTGGCAGACAGTGGGTCACTGGAGGACCTGGGCCGTGGAGCAGTGGCTGACTGTGGATCAATGGAGGTCCTGGGCCGTGGAGCAATGGCAGACGGTGAAACACTTGAGGACCTGGGCCGTGGAGCAGTGGCAGACTGTAGAACAGTGGAGGGCCTGGGGCATGGAGCAATGGCAGATCTGGATCATGGAGCAGAGGTGGGCCTGGACCGTGGATCAAAGGTAGACAGAGAAGCTCTGGAGGACGTGGGCCATGGAGATATGGCAGACAGTGGAACAATGGAGGACCTGGACCGTGGAGTGATGGCAGACAGTGAAGCTCTGTAGGATCAGGGCCATGAAACAGTGGCAGACTGTGGAGTAGTGGAAGCCATGGCGGGGCCGGCAGAGCAGGAAGCCTAGGCGGTGCAGGCAGAGCAGGAAGCCATGGCGGTGCAGGAAGTTCATAAAAAGGGTGCCACCCTTTTGAGAGGTTCTGCCCTGAACGCCGCCTCCTTGGAAGGTTCTGCAGCTGGTGCTGCCACCTCTGGAGGCACTGGCGCAGCAGACTCATGGACAGACGAGGCCTCTGGAGCAGACTCGTGGACAGACGAGGCCTCTGGAGCAGATTCATGGACAGACGTGGCCTCTGAGATGCAGTGTGCAGCCCACACACTTAAAATGGCGATGGCCATCACAGGCAGCGCAGTGGATAGAGGGAGACCCACCGGGCTAGTGGGTGTAGGGACCACTGGGATGCCAGCAGCTCTCACTGACATCATTGGTGGGTCCATCACACTTGCAATCATGACATGACGAGGTTCTGAAGGATAAGGTGAGGCATGGCGTGGCTCTGGCAGATCAGACGAGGCATGGCGTGGCTCTGGCATAGGGACTGTGGATTGGCTTGACTCTAACATGGTGGCCATCTTGGCCGGGGACTCT
>NC_133366.1:30791117-30857916 GCF_049309525.1 Garra rufa | reverse complement strand
GCATCTTGCAGGTGGCTGGCAGTGAGGTAGACGAGGACGAGGAGGAGGAGAAAGAAAAGGATGATTGTGGTGACATGGAGGTTTCTGATCAGGGACATATGAAAGATGAAGTATGTACTTTTACAATGAGGTGCAGAGGCCCTGTGGTGGAATTTTTTACATGCAAAAGAGATGCTTGCAGCAGTGAAAAAAGAGCAGGATAAAATCTTTAGTCACATTATTATTTATATACACTTTAATGGCCTCTTTATTAGGTACATCTGTCATTAGGTACAACTCATTGCATTTAGGCATGCAGACATGGTCAATATGATCTGCTGGTGTTCAAATCAGAATGGGAAATAATGGTGATTTAAAGTCTGTGTAAAGGCAGTTCAGTGAATCATTTCTAAACACATTAGAAATGTATTTAATCAGAATCAGTAAGAGCTTTATTGCCAAGTATGCTTGCGCATACAAGGAATTTGTTTCAGTGTTATTAGCTTCCAGTATACAGAGACAACAACACACAGACACAGAGAATAAGAAAATACACATATGTGACCCTGGACCACAAAACCAGTCATAAGGTTAAATTTTACAAAACTGAGATATATACATCATATGAAAGCTCAATAGATAAGCTTTCTACTGATATATGGTTTGTTAGGATAGGACAATATTTGGCCGAGATACATCTATTTGAAAATCTGGAATCTGAGGATGCAAAAAAAGTCAAAAGACTGAGAAAATCACCTTCGAAGTTGTCCAAATTAGGTTCTTAACAATGCATATTACTAATCAAAAATTACATTTTGATATATTTATGGTAGGAATATTACAAAAAATCTTCATGGAACATGATCTTTACTTAATTTCCTAATGATTTTTGGCATAAAAGAAAAATCCAAAATTTTGACCCATGCAATGTGTTTTTGGCTATTGCTACAAATATACCCCAGCGACTTAAGACTGGTTTTGTGGTCCAGGGTCACATATGTAAATATAAATAGAAAAAATTAGTCAAATAAATTAATAAATAAATAAGTGGTATTTACAGTTGTGCTATAGATGATAGAATGGAATAGTATAGTATAGAAGATGCATTATTAGTATTAGGGTGGAGGTGGTAGCAAATAAATATCAGATTATTGCACATATTTTTATTGCACAATGGGAGGAACATTTCAACTGTACATAAGGTGGATTGCCTGGGGAAAAAACTGTTCTTGTGCATGGTATTCCTGATATTTGGGGCTCTGTAGCGCCAGCCAGATGGTAAAAGTTCAAAGAGGGGATGGCTTGGATGTGAGGGATCCAGAATGATTTTCTGAGCTCTTTTCCTCACTCTGGATATATACAGTTCTTGAAGGGTGGGAAGGGGAGCACCAATAATCCTCTCGCAGTCCGAACCGCTTTCTGTAATCTTTTGATGTCTGATTTTGTAGCTGAGCCAAACCGGGTGTTGTTGTTCTGTCTTTGTGATCTGATCAGTAAGTTTCTGCAACGCCAGGCTTATGTGCGCTTGCGGTGGAATCGACACGTTATGAGAATGAACGAGCAAAACTCTTGCGGCGAATAGACCGGCTTACAGTTAATGAAAAACGCTTTTAGATCAGAACAGCACATTTTCTTTAACACCGTTAAATCTGTACACCACCTCATCAACGAGAGGTACCGCCGCCGCGCAATTTCCCAGTTGATTCTGTGTTGTGGTCTGCTCTGAACAGCTGATATCCTGGTAGATGGATCGTGCTGTCGGGTATAGCCTAGTTCAGCCAAGTTTCCGTGAAACACAGAGCAGCAGAATGTGAGAAATCCTTATTTGTCCAGTAGAGCAGAAGGAGTTTGTCCCTTTTTTTTTTGGGTAGAGAGCGGAGATTCGCCAGATGTATGCCAGGCAGCGGCATCCTAAATCCAGACTGACAAAGCTTCCCTCTTGCGTGTCCTGCGCGTCCTGAAGTATTTGATCAGCACAGCCGCTCCGCCAACTATGATGTTCAGCAAAATGTCTGAATAATCAAAAATCGGTAAGAGATTTTGTGGTGTGTTCTGCCGAATGTTCAGCAGTTCATCCCTGGTAAAACTGATTGTGTTTGCAAAACAAAAAACAGGAAAAACGAACAAAAACACTAAAACAACTGTAGAGCTAAGCACAGAGGCTGCCTTCCACGGCGCCATCTTAACTTGACTTCTAAACACATTATAAATGTTAGAAATTTATTGCTGAAACACATTACAAAGACTGTGAACTACATAGTACTTAAAAGTTAGACCCCATTTTTGTGTTCAGGATTTTTTGTTAGAGCCTGAACTCATGTTGTGATGATGCAATGGAGCCACTAAGCATGGCCTTTTCCCTAACTAACACCCAAAAGGTGTGTTTCGCTTGAAGCAATGCTGCATTTACACTCTAGGAGATAATAAATAATTTCCTTAGACTTGTATTTATATAGATTTGTATTGGCGAAATAATGGTTGTATAGTAAATATTAATATTATTTAGGGTGTTTTAAACAAGTGAATCTTGTTAAAAGTTACTTGCTGCGGTGATCATGCTGGAGCATTTCAAGCATCAACCCGGTGAGTGAACCGCTATATGAACGCAACTTCATGACACTAATGATGAGCATATAGACAACAGAGAGAGAATTAAATACAGCGCTTTAATTTCCAACATGCACTCATTCATGGCTGTATTATTTAATTCTTGCTCTCGCGGTTCTTTGTCATACACCAATCTGCATCGCGAACAAGCCTATTTTTAAAAAGCTTTCGGAGTTCAGTTAAATTAACAACATCAATACAACAATTAAATAAGTCTGTTCAGAAATGGTTAGCAGAAGAGATCAACACTCTCCTTTCGCAAGAGATAACACGTGATTGTGGTCACAAATTAGTAATGTGGAGAGGTTTGCTCCCTGATAGTGGAAACATGAGTAGTTCTGTTGGATAGGTTTAAGTTTACTTTCGGTTTCATTCTCTGCTGTCTTCAGGGAGCGGTAAATGTGCGTGCGTGAATGCAAATGAATGTATCTTTCTATACCCGTCATATTGTAATAATGTTACCGCTGTATGTCTGATCTTTGTCATCAGTTTATGTTATAGTTCAGTTCATATTGATTGTGGAGAAACGGTGCCCGTGTAATTCACGTGCATATGTTTAGTGCCATTTTATCCAGAATCCGGACTGCGAGGTGCGTCCATGCGGACTGTGAAGGCTTTTGACACAATGAAATAAAAAAATACCAAACACTAATTTCTAATAAATAAATTTATATCAAGCACATCAGGGTCAGCGGTCTATATATTAGTCTAAAGTTGTTTAATAATACTACAGAAATTGAATGTAATTATTTGAATGTAAAATAAAACAGCATCTTCACGGTAATAGTTTAACATGCTTTGTTTCTTACTAAAACTACAAAAAATCCTTTTTCTCTTTGTATTTTTACGTTTTATTAATACTAAGCACAGAGACGGCAGAAGGAATATTTTGTGTTGCCACTTTAAGTGCCACACGGATCCAATTTACTGTTACACGTGTATTTTCATTCTCAACTGTTAATGATCATTTAAGACATAACTGACAAGGGTTTACATGAATAATCACAAAGCGCCTCGTTTTGAAATATTTTTGCGTGCATTTGACAGTTTAGGAGCGCACCTTGAGCTAAAAGATAACTTTACATGTCCGTGTTCTGCTCCATCTCTGAGCGCATACACAGAACAGCGCAAGTTTTCTTAAGTGCTATTAAAAACACAACATCAAAGAAACATTAATAAATCACGAAGGTCCTGTTTTATGAAAGTCACGGTACATGATTTTGCTGAATAATTAGGCTTATATGGAGGAGCGAAAACACACCACTGGTAAGGGGGCGGAATGGGGTGCAATTACTGCATTTTCATGATCATTTGAAGCAGAAATCGAAACCGAATTTTGATTAATTGTACAGCCCTATTCTGAATATCCGCTATACCCACAATCTCTGTGCACTGTGTAAACTATGAGTGTCGTTATACATGCGTTTGCGTATACTACGCCAGAGCGCATACACAGGTAACACACCAGATTCTGAGCACCTAGGATAGCTGGATATTGCTGTGTATCAGAGGTAAATAATGCTATAAATACTGTTCAGTTTCTTGCAAAAAAACGATCGTTTCATGCCTTAGGACATCAGTGTGTTGTCATGAGCCAGAGGTTGTAATTTGGATTTGTTTGCATGTTTTTTTTTTTTTTTTTTTTACTTTCAAAGGTTTGGTGCCCATTCACTGCCATTAAATGACTAGCAGACTGCAACGGTTTGAGTTAAAAATCTTTGTGTTCTACCGAGGAAACAAAGTCACCTACATCTTGGATGCTCTGGGGGTAGGCAGATAAACATCAAATTTTCATTTGTTCTCTTTATACCATGGGGTTGGACTGTCCATAGTTTGTTACATTAAGTTTTTCTGAGCTATTGGATATGCTGAGGAATTGAGACAAGTCAGGAGTATTATTTACAAAGCAGTCTTTTGTGGTAGAAGTGATGACTCTACCACATTTGTAACAAGGAGTTGAATTTACAGCTTTAGCTATATGGAGTATACACAAGACTAGATAATGATCTGAGATACCATCACTCTGCTGCAGAATTCAATGCCATTACCATCAATTTCATTGGACAGTATTAAAACTAAGTATGATTTCGACAATGAGTAGGCCTTGACACATTTTGTCTAACCCAAATAAACAGTTCATCTTTTTCATTATCTACATGCATGTTAAAATCACCAACAATTAAGAAATCGTTCTCACGGTACTTGGATGTCATACACTGCAGCTTCGGTCTGCGCAACGCTGCTTCAAGTCGAACACAACTAATATCTAGAGAGCATTAGCATCAGTGGTTGTCCGCTCAGTCGTGAGTTACTGTCATTAACAATAGTTACTACAGCCTACAGTTTGGAAGCTAGCTATGCCTTCATCACGTAAATGCATCTTTCCTGTTTACGATGATTTACAAAAGCTTGGTCATCTATTCAGATTGTAGCGGTATTTGACAGTTGAGAGAGACAGCAGCTTACCCGCGAGTGGGCATGGTTTCAGTGCTGACAGTGGACACAACCCCAGAGTTTGAGAGCAGAGAATACTGATCTTTTTTTATTTATTTTTTTTTTTTTTATTATTATTATTTAAGATGAACTGGGTGGTTAATAACACATTTTTTGTGGTGTGACAAACTCAGGAAACATATTTAATATTGCTTTACACAGACTTTAAATGACTTGAACATGGCGTAATTGTTGATGCCAGTCTTGAGAATTTCATAAACTGCTTTTATAGACTGTGTTCTACTGGGATTTTCATATGCAACCATCTCTAGGGTTTACAGAGAATGGCCCAAAAATAAAATATCAGGTGAGCAGCAATTCTGGGTTCTGTTATGCCAAAATCAGACTTTGGCATAAATGGCACGAAAGCATGTGTGATTATTTTATTATTATTATATATATATATATATATATTTTTTTTTATTCACACATGAAAGTCAACAAAATGTCAATGGGACAGATAGTGAAACTAAAGTACTAGCCAGAAAACAGAATCGCATTAGGGGGTTTTGTTCTTACCACTGTCAACTTTTTTTTTTTTAATGAATTTGACTTGAAAAATGTGGTTATTTTTCAGTGTGTCCTTATATTCTTTAGTAAGATGTCGACCAATATTACAAATAATCAAAAAATACTGAGTTTACCTTCAGGCAGCTGGTTCTCTTTTTCTGTGGTGAAATTGCAAGAAGAGAATACTTCACTCAAAAATGAAAATTTGCTCACCCTCAGGCCTTCAACATGTGCACTGCTTTTCAAAAGTTTGGGATCTGTTGTTAATGTCTTTTTTTTTTTAAAGCGACTTACAAAAGAGGACAATGGAAGCAATCAAAATCAACAAAAGAGCAATAACATGCAAGTGCTATGACAAGTCTCATTTAGCCTAAAGTAGTACACATAGCAAGGCTTTTTTTTATATATAATCAATAAAAAAAATAGAATGAATAAAGAAAAAAACAAGCTAGTGTCAGAGGCCTTCTTTTTTGCTTTTTTTGTGAATTGTATAATAAATAAAGAGATGGGGATGGCACAATAATGCACCGTTTACCTGCAGAATGCAAGCTTCTAGAGAGCACATAAGTCTGAAGTAATGAATTACAGCAAGATCCAGCAAGGTAAGTATTGATAATTTGGAATCTGCTCTTGCCAGTTTTAAGGCTTCAACAACTGAGAGCAAGGCAGTCTCAGTTGAATATCTACTTCTGAAACCAGACTGGTTGCTATCCAGGAGGTTGTTCTGTGTGAGAAAGGTAGAGACTTGGTTGAACAAATCTCGTTCAAGTCTGTAGTTCTCTAATAGAGATTGGTTAAGGGTGGGTTTCTCATGTAGTTGGGTTATACAAGCTTGTTTAAATGCAGAGGAAAAAAAACACCTGTCTGAAGGGATGTGTTAATGATGTGAGTGAGTGCTGGTACAACTGCAGGAGAAATTGGAACTTGAAGGAGATGAGATGGAATGTGATCAAGTGGACAAGTAGTAGGAAGATAAGAAAGGATGAGTTTGGAGACTTCTGTCTCAGAGAGTGAAGAGAAGGATGTGAACGAGTGTATGTGTAACGGAGAGACGAGAAGCAGGCGGATCCATTCGCAGGCTTTTATTAATCATGGTCGTACAGGCAAGGGTCGAGTAACGGCGTCCAATACAAGAGAGAGAAGATATAATCATAAACAAAGTCCAGGCAGGAGGTCGAGGCAGGCAGCGATCAAACAGATTAAATCCAGAGCAGGCAGGGTCAAATAGGCAGGCGGCGAACAATCAGAAAACAAGAAAACAATCCGGACTGGTGACAAGGAAAACAAACAAGAGAAACGCTTTGTTTGTCAGCAAGCTAAACAATACTCGGCAGTGTGAAACAGGGAAGTGCTGGCTTAAATACAGTCTCTGATTGGTGGCAGGTGTGAAGTGTAATTAGCGTGGTGGATGATAGGATATGTAGTCTGTGGTGACATTGTGAGTGTGTGTGTGTGGTGTATGAGTCCAACTGCTGAAAGAGTGACCTCTGGTGGTGAATGGATGGGTGGCTACAGATCAGCTCCGTAACAGTATGTATGCTGGTAAGATGTGCTTGACAGATTGTGGTATGGAAATTGTGCACTGATGGTTTTGAACTATAGTAGAGACCTGCAATCCCGTGGGAGTACCGCGGGACCCAGCGCAACGGAGTGCGGCGCGGGACAAAACTTGATGGGCAAGTGCGGGTGCGGGTGGGTAGAGACTCGTGTGTGTGCGGGATGCGGGGAAATAAAATGATTTGTGGGACTCCCGCAAAATAGAAATATCTAAACATAAAATATTTAAAAACTAAAAATTGTTATTCATCTATTGCACAAAAGCAGCAAGAACAGCATAAATATGATTAGTAAGCGCAAGAATAGGCAGTTTCGATTTAAAACTTGTTTGCAGTGTGAGCAATGTAGCTATCTGCTGATTTCTGGAACGCATCACCAATCAGTGGTGTTTAAGTTAAAATCCACTCACTGCTCAAAAGTTTTGCACTGTGCTGAATATTGCGTGCTTACGAATTACAACACACAAAGTGTATACATTTATGAAAGATTAATTGTGCATAATATCCATTGTGTTATAAGAGCTTTATGAGATTACGTATGTATTGAGATGTCAGCTTTAAAGGAGCTTTGTTTGCATTTTGCTGTGGATGCACGCAGTAGCTCATGTTTGCTTTTTTGTGAAAAATAACAGTGGTTTGTGAATGTTGATGCTTAGCCTAAATAACATATTTTATCCAGAGCGTTTATGCTGGGGTCTAGTGGAACTTTCGAGATGTTACAGAACTGTTTCATGTAAATTCAATCGATGTAATGAAAAAAATCTATATAGGTTAATTTTATGCGGGCTTTTGCGTGCGGGAGCGGGACAAAACATGAATGTCGCGGGCGGGAGTGGGAGGAGATAACATATATTTCTGCGGGACACAATCTTGCGGGAGCGGGACCGAAAAATCTGTCCCGCGCAGGTCTTTATACTGTAGAACCTGCTCTAGTCCAAGAAAATGAGTCAGAGTTGGCCCCAGTCTATGATTCTGATCCAGAGTCCACTCCAACTTACAGGTCTGTCCAAGAGGTCATTCCAGCCCTTGAATCTGTCCCATAATTTTCCTGTTTAGAATTCCCCTGATGTGGCAACTTCTGTTGCAGAACCTTCTCTGAGAGTAGCAGCACTCTTTCCCAAGCTCATGTGTTTCCTGTGGCCTCTATTCCTACCACAGTCACTGTTTGAACTTTCCCTGTTTTCAGATGTCTCTGTTACTGTCACAAGTGCCGTCCCTGAATCTGTATGCATTAAAGCTCCTGTTGTTGCTGCTGCTGCTGCAGAACTTCCAGAGGTGGCGGCATCCCCTGCAGAACCTCCAGAGGTAGCGGGATGTTCACGTCAGCTCCTTTTAGAACAGAGCTGTCCATTTATGAACACTATGTCTGTCCTGATGAGGTCATGGAGACAGTCAGTGTCATACATTTCTTGGCCATAGAGGCCGTTCATAAGCTCTCAGCCCTGCCTGTCACCAAGACTGCCTCTGAATTCACTCAATGTCCTGTCACGAATAAGGAGGTTGTTTCTAAACTCTCAGTCTGTCCTGTCAGGGCTAAGGAGGCCGTTTCTGAACTCTTAGTCTGTCCTGTCACGTCTAAGGAGTCCATTTCTGGACTCTCTGTCTGTCTTTTCACAGCTAAGGAGGCCATTTCTGAACTCTCAGTCTTTTCTGTCACGGCTAAGGAGGCTGTTTCTGAACTCTCAATCTGCCTTGTTACGGTTAAAGGAGGCTGTTTCTGAACTTTCAGTCTGTTCTGGCCGTAGAGGCTGTTGTTAACCTCTCTGTTCCAATTTTACCTGATCTTTGTTTTTCGGTAATTATATAGAAAATGACAAACATCAGGTGATCACACTTTGGTGAGAAGTCAAAACTTTCTCAATACCTATGCATTTAAGTTCTTCAATACAATCAGTGAAGTGTCTGGCAATTGTAAAGATAACATCATATCATCATGGCTGATTTATGTTCACTCACTCTGATCCTCAATGGTCTTGATGCTTTCCCAACATACAATAATAGAAATGGACGTTAAAGTACAGAAGAGCAAGATGTACAACCTTATATACATATATATATATATATTTTTTTTTTGGTCATCACGTACAACATCTAACTGGCATGTTTGCCAAATTTTGAGATCTCTTGTAAGTGAACATTAAAAGATATTTGAAAACATAATTTAATATAGAACCTGAAGCTAAAATAAACCATTATTTATAAACGATGGATTTGATCTGATGACTATTCTCCAGTATAAGGTTACACTTTTAATTTTAAGGTGTCCTTGTTGCAGTGTAATTATACATTATATAATTATACAAGTACTGAGTAACATTAATTAACTGTACCTACTATATGGTAAGGGTTAGGAGTAGAATTTATGCATCTAATTATACATAATTAATTGTTACTATAAATTTAAAGTGTTACCGAATATAATTAACACATTTTTTAACACAGAAAACCACTTCTAAGGAACATTAATTTGCTTTGTGGGTTAAAAGAACAATTTCTTCTTGAATATTATGACAATTAGACATTAGACTGTACAAAAATTGAAATCTACAGGTACTCATGAGCTAAGAGATCATTGGATTTAATTACCATAGCATGGTGGCAATAACCATAGCATTTATTGTAATGCTATTTCCTCAGCTGGTCAAAACAAAAGTGGCAGACATGTTAGTTACTTGTTCAGATGACAGTATAGGGTGAAAATTCTTATTTGGGTCATACTTCTAAGACGTACAATCTGTAAATCCTGAGTACAGTATTTACAGCAGTGCGGTGGCTGACAGCCAAAGTCAAAACATTAGATTTATCCGCACTGAGGAGCTGTGCCGACGCACAACCCACATTTGTTTGTTTGTTTATTTACTTCTTAACGCCATTCCAGCATATGTGGCTAATCATCTATGGACAATTTGGCATGTTCGACAAAGAAGCAGCTTTTTTTACTATCAAACACTGATTGAAACCAAAAGAATTTCAGATAGTTTGTCAATTTATGACATTACATTGATGAGTATTACAAATTCATCTATAGTTGGCTTAGGGATAAAGCTTAATGTATTTTTTTTATTATTATTTTTTGTCTGTTGGTTTTTAAAACACTGTAGTGGAGATAATGTTATTGGTTTTGGATATCAATAGGTCTAAAAATGTATAGATTTACCCATAAAAAGATTAGCAAAACTTTGGATAATCCATAGCAGTTTCTTGACGGTAAGGGAAAGGGACGATAAGGGAAAGGCAAAGGGAAAGGAGGTGAAGTGAGACCAAGTATATGGTGACCCATACTAGGAATTTGTGCTCTGCATTTAACCCATCCAAGTGCACACACACAGTAGTGAACACGCACACCCGGAGCAGTGGGCAGCCATTGCTGCGGCACCCGGGGAGCAATTGGGGGTACGGTGCCTTGCTCAAGGGACTCACCTCAGTCGTGGAGAGAGTGCTGGTTATTCACCTTTCCCACCGACAATCCCTGCTGGACCTGAGACTCGAACCTGCAACCTTTGGGTTACAAGTCCGACTCTCTAACCATTAGGCCACGGCTGCCCCCATAACAATAACAATCTATATAAAAAATGTGGAGTAGAATTAGGGATGCTCATATTGACCGTTTAACCGTTAACCGACAGTAAGAATTTTAACCGATTATTACTATCAGTTAAACGGGTTAAAATGGTTTTTTTCTATTCTTTTTTTTTATGTTTGCTGCATGGTGAAAGAAATAATGCTATTTGTAAGTTATCTGTTTACTCACGCGTGCGTGTCGACACGTGTGGCTGTACAGACATATTTCACTTCACCTTTACTTAGTAAACAGATGTAGTATATGCAACTCAATGGCACGTGGCGTTATTGGGTTATCAGAGAGTGAATCCATGAGTGAATGTTTTCAAATTCTGAATGAATTATAGTCTAGAAAGTGCGCAATAGGCGCTCCCGTTACAATCACTGGAAAGCTATCACTCATCCTAGAGTAGTTCATCGCAATCTCATAAAGTTATTAAAAAGTAATAAAATAACCTTTACACTGCACAATTAATCTCTTACTTATATAATGCCAACACTTTCTTTGTTTTAATAAGAGAGTTCGCGAAAGTGTAGAAAGCAGCAGAACTGAAACCGGCTCTTTGGTTGGTGAGTGGATTGTAACATAGCCTCCTGTGATTGGCCACAGTGATAATCAAATCAACATACATGTCTGTGATTGGCTATTGCTGAACGCTGTAAAACACGCGCTTCTCCACACGCATATGACAGTGGATGGAAGTCCCGAACCGCAAATTGAAAGGGTTTTTGTGATGGTGTTTTTTTCGCGGATCTAAGAGTTAACAGGCAGCGGTCCTGCCTATCCGTACAGCATGTGGACATGTTAAAAACTAGGCACACTGAGGTATTGGCTGGCTTGCTATATATTTTTATGTCTGACGAGAAGAATAAGACCGGTACAGTTCTTCAAAGTGCATAAAAGGATTCAGTGTGTTTTAGTTTTGTCATCTTAATTAGGTAGTTATTTAATTTATATATATTTAGTGTAGACCTATTTATATTATTCTTTTTTTTTTTCATTCAGATTTTCTCTGTTCAGAAGCGCTGCTGATGCGTGATAATTTAAATATATGTCAATACAGTTTTTGTTGTTGCTCTGTATGCTGCTGTTTGCACGTTAAAATAAAACATTTGCTTGTATTTTTAATGTATCATCACAGATACTCGTGCATTCTATTTTTATTTTAAACAAATTTATTATTCTAATTTCATCAGTTAACGGTTAATGTTCGGATAACGAGCAGCGGTTGTCGGTCAGGAAAATTAACCGAAATGAGCATCCCTAAGTAGAATTGTTTATGATTATCTAATATTTTATCTAATATTTGTCATTTTCTATATATTAACTGAGAAATAAAAAAAATTTACACTAATGAAGGCAGATAACCAAAATGTCTGTTGTTGATTTTTATCTCTTGCTTTAAAGGTTGTATCAGCGATTTCTAGCCTAAAACATAAAGTGTCAATTTCAGCTGACCTTTCTCCACGATCCGCTCGCTGCCTGCCCCATAAATTGTCTGTGGAAAAACCGCGTCTCTCTGGTCAGCCTAGGGTCCGAGATATGCCAAAAAAACAATCGGTGCTATCAACTATTCCACAGATAAACAAACAGTGTTCCAACCAATCAGCGTCAGGGGTTTGGTGTTGTGGACTTTCCTACTGGTGCAGGGATGTGAGGGAGGCGGAGCGAAAGTCCACAACACCAAACCCCTAAAGCTGATTGGTTGGAACACTGTTTGTTTATCTGTGGAAATGTTGGTAGTGCCGATTGTTTTTTTGGCATATCTCGGACCCTAGGCTGACCAGAGAGACGCGTTTTTTTCACAGACAATTTATGGGGCAGGCAGCGAGCGGATCGTGAAGAAAGCTCAGCTGAATTTGACACTTTATGTTTCAGGCTAGAAATCGCTGATACAACCTTTAATGTCCAGACCAGTTTTTGTAATTTATAAACAATGAGAACCCATAAAAACTTCAAATTTGCAATTTCATTCAAGTGTTTGGTTCTCACATGCACATATCACCAGCTTATCAGTCTTCAGTTTGCATCAGTTGCCTCAGTTCAGTGTTCATTTGGAGGAACTGGTGCGTTGAATGAGTTTGTAAAAAAAAAAAAAAAAATGCATAATTTGATCTTATACGCTGGTATATTGGCGAGTTGACTGTCGGGCACAATTTGTTTGCACGTTATGATTTTTGATTGAGTAACACAAACACATCAGATGGTTCATTCTGATTTGGTGAACTGGTTTACCCAACTTGTTCATCTACTTCATTAAAAATAAGTGGTTCAAAAGAGCCACTGTGGGTTGCCTGAACAAGGCTGTAGCAGTGCTTTCCTTCATAAGATCCCAAAATATTGTCAGAAGCCAGGGTTATTAAATTTGTGTTCCTTGTGCTACTTCCATTTTTTTATTCTAAAAAAAACAGTAGCCACTTACTTGCATTTTAGGAATCACCAATGACCACAGTTCCAGCGAAAAATATTATTTACTGTTCTACTGAAGAAAAAATTCACCTACTACTTAGATGGCCCGAGGGTGAGTAAACTAACAGCAAATGCTAATTTTTTTGAGTGAACTATCCTTTTAAGTGTAATATCACTAAAGTGACAATGTGGATTTGAATTTAGTATGATATGCCTTAAAAATGGGTCATGTCGTATTTTATAATTTTTTGTGGTCCCCAGGACCCATCACAGAAAGATACCACAAATGTCTCTGCCAAAGTTAAAAGAGGAAGGAAGAGAAAGGTAATCACTCTGTGCACTTTGCTGGTGGTTTTTGTGATTAGGTTACATGACAAAAACATAAATGCCAGAAATTAAATATTTGATTTGGTTTTCACAGATTGAAGTGGAACGAGACTCTGATACAGAAAACTCAAGCCCTACTTCAAGTGCTCCTGGGTTAGATTTATTATCAGCAGGTGCAAACCCTTTCAGACTTTGAAGATGTTTTATGTTTAGTGAAGCAACACTTCTGTAAATAGGTACTGTATGTGGTGTGTCTTTTTTCTTATTTAGGTGGACCAGTTCCATTACTAAAGCGCAGAGGAAGGAAACCTAAAATGGAGAAATCACTAATGCTGCAACGGGTTTCAAAAGAACAACTGAGGTTAGGCAATAATAATTAAAAATGTTTGTGTAAATTATATTAAAGATGAATTATATTATAGATGCACCAGTGTAACTATAGGCCGGAAGAATTAAACAATTAGAAGGGATGGTGTATTAATGATAGTGAACCATAAATAGGTGCCTTTATTTTGTTGCATACAGTGTACAGTCTCCTTGTAACAAGTAAATACCTACCTAAATGAATAAATTGTAAAAAAAAAAAAAAAAAAAAAAAAAAAAAAAAAAAATCACATTGGATGCTTTTGGTATGCATTAGCTGTACATTAGGTGTGGCCAATGCATCTTGCTTTATTTTCAGTGTTCCATGGCTGGATATGCAGTCTGACCAGCAGATTGACTCTTCTTTCTTTTCCTCTTCCTCCCTTACTGAGTCTATGGCACCCCATAGAATGATATAGTAAAAAGTTGTGAAATTTGGCACACACGTAAAGGACAGTCTGAATGTTAAGAACACAGCAATTTTGAGTCTCTAACTCAATCACTCTAGTGACACTAACTGTCCAAATTTGCCCTCATATTTATTAGAAATTGCTATTAGAATAATGTTTTACTTAATATTTCCTTTTTTAGGCTATTCGAAATATTCCCAGTAAATAAACTGTAAGTAAATGCATTTTGCCCCTTTATAGCATGTTAGTTAATCTATAACAGGTGATGGGAAAACTAGACTAATGTTCTACTAACTATTATTAAATGTCTTATTAAAAATTATTAAATTATTAAAAATCCGTCTTTTTACTAAAGTACCAGATATGGGTGTCATGCCATAAAATATTTTTATACAACTGACTTTGACTTTGTGTTTGATGTGAATTTAATATAAAAAAAACTTAAGTTACTAATTATAACACTTTTATTGTACAGAAACACAGTGATTGGCATTTACTTTATCAAAGAACCTTATCATTTTATTATCAAGACTTTAGTCTCAAAAAATAGCATTATTATCACTAAAGCTGTTTGCACTGTGAAATGAATCTCTTACTTACATTGTACGCACTTCTGCACTTTGTTGTTTCTGATGAGAAATTACCTGAAAGCAGAATTCAGTCAGCGAGGCGTGCTCTGAATTAAACACCACATTTCAGTGACTCATCTGAATGCCTCTGATTGGCCATTGCATTTATAAGCTCAAGAGAATCATGAGTGATTGGTTATAATGTGCTGCGCTGTAAAAATGCATCTGTCTCTGGCAGTACACACATGGCAAGGCTACAGTACAGTAGTAAGTGAGTGTCATATTAAAGCTATATATGATCCCACATTGGCTTGGGAAAGCCTAGCTTGAAAGTTTGAAGCATCTGTAAATTTATCTGTCTGTCTAGAATTTAGGTAACTAGATGGCTTCAGATAACTTGATATAGTTTTTCATAGTTTAAAGCCAAAATAGTAGATCAGTATGTTAGATTTGTTTCTACTATTTAAATTTATTATGTTGGCTTGACAGTCTATCAGCAATTAATCCCAGACTACAGGCTTTTAAAGGCAACATAGGAACCCTTGTTTTTTTGGTTGTTTGTTTTTTGCAGGTTAGGAAAAGATGGAAAGAGAGATGACAGAAAAGGAGACAAGAGAAAGGGTAAGCCAGTAAATAGTGAAGTGCGTAGATAATCACCTAATTACCTATTTGTAATGACACTAATTGGAACATTGTTTTTTTCCTATCACTTTTTCAAATCAAGAAGTTTCTACAGAGTCCAGACTACAGAAGTTGCATGGGGATATTAAAACATCTTTGAAGATTGATAACCTTGTAAGTTCATTCTTGTATATCACTTTTAAACTTAGCCTAATTTTTGTAAATGTCATCAGTTGACACCTACACAAACTGATATTGATGTTGTGCTTGTAACAGTTTGCTCATTCTCTCTTTGAAATTAATGTATTAACCTTCTTGTTCATGTAATTCTGGTTGTGTAGTAAACCTCTCCATTTTTAGGATGTAAGGAAATGTTTAGTTGCATTGGATGAGTTAAGTTCATTGCATGTTACAACTCAACATCTTCAGAGACACTGTGAACTCATAGCTACTCTAAAAAAGGTATGATTTAAACATTTTGGGCAACACTGGACAATTTTAATGTTTATAAATTATTCTTGTATACCACCTGCAAACAAAAAAAAAGTTACCTGAAAATGAATCAACGTTTTATATTGTCTTTACAGATCCGCAGGTTCAAAGCCAGCCAGGATGTGATGGACAAAGCCACAATGCTTTATAATAAGTTTAAAAGCATGTTTTTAATGGGAGAAGGAGAGTCAGTGCTCAGTCAAGTGCTCAATAAAAGTCTGACTGAACAGAGACAGTTTGAAGAGGCCAAGAGGGGAGTCTTAAAAAGCACAGAACAGACCAAAGAGCAGAAAGGTAAACTGACTGCCTCATGCTTACTTTTCATTTTACATATGTATGAAGGTGGGGCGTTATGATAGATATATCATAGAGCAACGTGCCACAATATATCATGGTACAAAAACAATTATATGCATTGTGGATCCTAAAAAATACATCACAATATGTATTAAGATGCTTTTTCAGTGATCCTATCACTTATTGTCAGCCGAGACGCATTATCATTTCCACCTGGTATTAAAATGCATTTCATATGGGTCTCCTGTGAGACGCATGGGTCAGCTGAGATGCATTGCCATTTCCACCTCGTAGTTTATTTGTTCAATGTATCATTACATGTTTGGGCTGTGCATTCATTGCATTTACTGTTCTGCAGTAAATGTTCTGACCAGCATCTGTCACAATTTGTATGTATTTTGTCATATCTTGCATGTGTTTCTGGATTACTGTGTGTGTTTTTGGATCTGTTGCATGTTGTGCAAGTGTGGTAGATTACTTGGTAGGTTATCCTTTTGGTCTAGACAACATTATATTTAGACAGAATTTACATTAAAACCTGAATAATTTTGAATATGTTAACAGAGCTTTATCCATATCAAAGTTTGTTACTGCAACATGTAAAAGTAATGGTTTCTGTTCAGATTTTCATACAAAAATAAATAAATAAAATCACAGTTCGTCCCAGATCATTTAACCTGTAGACTTACAATGGCTTCCACATGTGTGTCTGTCCACGAGACCACAGGGTGTCACATTATTTTTCAGAATGGCAGTGCCCCATTTTGGCAGCTTTGCTTTCTCAATGCACACTTATGCCAAGCCCGCAAGGGAGCTCTGCAGGAGACTTATACCAAATAGTCAAAGGCAAAGCTGCATTATGTCACAAAAGTGTAAAAGCATGAAGATATGTTTTCTGACCTGCATCTTGAAAAGACATAAAAAATGAATTTAAATAGAACCTAAAAAAAAAAAAAGTACAGATACTGGCTAATGGCTGTATGGATCCTCATTTGAAGAGATCATGTTAAATAATAATGAAATAATTATGGTAATTAAATAATGATACAAGGTCAGAAAACCCATACAAACAATTACATCTTTCTTTGAGTTTCTTTGGATACAAAGTAAGTAAATATAAGTAAATAAGTATACATTTATGCTGCTAAATTTGCAGTCTTTTTTTCTTTGCATCCAAAGAGACTCTAATGCATGTCCATGATCACTTAACAAAAATAATTTTTATACAGATATTTTGGAATGGAGCAAAAATCTCAGACTTTGTTTGCATGTTTACAGATATCAAGATTTTAAATGGAGACTTAGGTCCTGAAGACGATGCTGAGACGGCAAAAAACAAATCAGGAGAGAATGTCTTATCTGTGGTGAAAAACAAGTAATAAAATATTTTCACATTTTCTTAAGTCCAAATCTGTTTAAATGATTTGCCCCAGCAATCTGACAAAAACCTTGTTTGCAGTGTGACTAGTCCTTCAGAAGAGTCTGTCTGAAGATATTTGTTCACCGAAGAGCCACCAGTTTCAGCTGCCCCGTGAAAGATCATTTCCATACTGCAAGCATCCTACAGATCATTATTTTTGCACACTTTTTCCCCCCTACTGGAAGACAAAGATGCATTCCTAGATGGAATTTATTCCAAATAGCTGTTTTCAGATGAAGTTATTTCAGTCCAGAGAGCTTTTAATTACTGTTTACCAATACAACCATGATGAGCCTTAAAAAAAAATAATAATAATAAAAAAGAAAGAAATACAAAGCTATTTTATAGTCATTTTTAATACATTAGTGATTTTTATCTCAATATATTTTGGTAATGCTTACAATACCTACTTAGTAGCATAAATGTGTTACATTTAAGTTTCAGTTTTATTCTGCTGTTGCAAAATTATGTCTCCCAAGTTTAGTTGATTCTTGTTTGTTTCATTATTCATGCTCATAAGACTGCTGTTATAAAACTTGGTTTAGCCTTAATAAAGTTTACTTCTGAAGATTTTACATTTGTTTTCTGTCTTTTTTCTTTTTCCTTTTACTTTATCAGAACGGCATAAATATTTTGTGAATTTTGTGGCTTTTTCTATGTGAACCAACCACAAAAATATTGGACATGAAAGCTAAATGGTCTTTAAAAGGGAAGTCAATTTTATTGTTTGTGGCCTAAAATAACTGCATTAACTGAATAGGAAATAAGTAAATACAGAGCAATTTTTGGTGCACGTACAATCCAGCAATGATGTAGAACACGGCAAGGGTTCTTACAAAGATACAGTAACTGCAAGTACACAATTATACACACAAATGAACTAATGTGACAGTAACAAAGTAAATTTATGAGAGTTTGTGAAACCAGCAATTCAGCCATAATACAAAAAACAGCATACAGCAATTTTAAAGTGTAACTATAATATCAAGATGTATGTCTCTGCAGGACCATAATAAGAACAAATTGGGCCACTTTTATTTATATAGCACTTTTAACAATACAGATTGTGTTAAAGCAGCTTTACAGTATTAAATAGGAAAATAGTGTGTCAGTAATGCAAAAGGACAACAGCAAACACTCAATTTTCAGTTAAAGGCAGTTCATCTTTGAATTCAATGATGTCATCATCCAGCTCAGTTCAAATAGTATACGATATCACTGGAAATTAAGTGTCCCCAACTAAACAAGCCAGAGGTGACAGCGGCAAGGAACCAAAACTCCATCGGTGACGGAAATGGAAAAAAAAAAAAAAAACTTGAGAGAAACCAGGCTCAGTTGGGGGGGCAGTTCTCCTCTGGCCAGACAAACCAGCAGTTTGTTCCATTTTGCAGCAGTCAGATTGTGCAGAGGACTCATCAGGTTCCCGGTTGTGCAGATGTCCGTCTAGGTGATGAGGTCCTCACTGGGGACCTAAAATAAATAAAAAAATAAAGGTGATCTGTCTTTGGGGCTCATCTAGTTGACATAGTCTCCGCTGACATTCATGGCTGTAGAGGTTATCTCTAGGTGCAGATCCACCATCTGAGCTGGATACGGACTGGATTCAGAGGAACTGCAGTGATCATCTGATCTGGATACAGTCTGGATCTGGGTGGCAATGGTGACATCGGAATAAGAATGAGACAGACTCATATTAGCGTAGATGTCATTCTTCTTATGATGCAACAAGTACATTGGGTGTTATGGGAAGTGTTCCCGGTTCTGTTTGACCTAATAAATGCAGAATAGCAATTCTTTAATGGATTTAAGTTATAGAAATGTGTTAATGTGTTATGTGTAAAGCAGGTTAAAGGGTCTTTAATCTAGATTAAAACTGACAGAGTGTGTCTGCCTCCCGAACAATGTTAGGTAGATTGTTCCAGAGTTTGGGCACTAAATTAGAAAAAAATCTGCTGCCCGCAGTTGATTTTGATATTCTAGATATTATCATATTGCCAGAGTTTTGACAATGCAGTGGACGTGAGGGAATATAATGTGATAAGAGCTCGCTCAAGTACTGAGGACTTAAACCATTCAGGGTTTTATAAGTAATTAACAAGATTTTAAAATCTATACAATGTTTAGGGAACCAGTGCAGTGTTGAAACGGGCTAATATGTTCATATTTTCTGGATCTAGTAGGAACTCTAGCTGCTGCATTTTGGACCAGCTGGAGTTTAACCATGCAGAACACCACCCAAAATAAAGATTTACAATAATCTAACCTTGAGGTCATGATTGCATGAATTCATGTTCCTGCATTTGACATTGAGTGCATAGGTCGTAATTTCGATATATTTTTGAGATGAAAAAATGTGTTCTTGCAAATGCTAGAAATGTGGCTTTTAAAAGAAAAGATTGCTATCAAATAGCACAACTAGGCTCCTAACTGATGATAAAGAACTGACAGAGCAGTCAAGTATTAAACAAAGATTTAGGTTATTACATGCAGGGGTTTTAGGTCCAATAATTAACACCTATCATGGGGTCAAGTTTTTTTTTTTTTTTTTTTAAATGAGAGGCTTAATAACAGCCAGTTTAAAGGTTTTGGGGACATACCCTAATGACAATGATGAATTAGATGGCTTAGATGGAATAGAGTCTAACATTTATGTTGATTTAGATTATTTTTTTCTTCTAAATGAGACGAAAATCAGATCTAGCAGTTTATTTTAATGATTTTCTATAGGATAGGGTACATTCACGCCAGGCAGTACGAAATACCTCTAGTTTTGTTTTCCTCCAGCTGCGCTCCATTTTCTGGGCTGCTTTTTTTAGGGCGCGAGTGTGCACATTATACCACGGTGTCTTTAATTAAACACCGTTCCTTAATCTTCCTTAAGCGTAAAGGAGCAACCATATCTAAAGTGCTAGAAAAGAGAGTGTCCATAGGCTTTCATCTCACTCTGTATCAGAAACTGAGTTTATGACTGTGTAAGGTCCACCCAATTTGCCCAGCAAAGATACTTTTAGTCTACTTCTTGTAAGATTGTAATCATTTTACCAGTCACACTAAGAAATTTCAAATTATACTAAACATCAGTGTTACTATCACTTGTGTTTAAGTAGAACATTATATTTGGCTATTGAACATTACATTTTGCTATTGACCATTCTGAATGAGTAAAGAATAGGTAAAGGGAAATAAAATGTATAAGTGAGAAAGCTTTCCCGTATCTTCTCTCAGTGAGATGTGGAAATGTATACACTGTTTGTATTGTCCGTATCTCAGGAGATCCAAGTGTCTGATGTTCTTGTAGACTTACAACTGTTTACCAAAGGTTGGGTTTGGATCAGAAAAGTTGAGATCAAGGGCCTCATTTATAACATGTTGCCTAGAAACCGTTGTACAATTGACCTGAAATAATTTCTCAAATGTGCATATGTGTGATTCAGAGAAACTAACATAGGTAAAATAAACATGCATACGCCTCTCTTCCAAATGTGAAATCTTTAAATTGCAAATGATCTTGAACATATGCGGCTGAATGGCCTTAGATATCCACCTTGTAAATGGCATGAAGAACTCATTTGACCAAGTTAGCCAAATACACAAATTATATCATAATGCAAATACTTTTAGGAGGAAACTCGTCAAAACCGTGCATTTTGACAAAATTGTGTTTTCATCCATTGAAACGCTATTGTGCGCTGTCTGAAGCGGCTCAGTGTATGCATACAGCCTGAATGTGCAACCTTTCAAACACTGTGTAGGTGGTGCAACCCCAGGGGCCTCATTTATAAAGACTTGCGTAGAAACCATCCTTGATTTTATCTAAGAACTTTTCTGTTCGAACGTACCACGAAATCCATGCGTACGCAGATGCATTTTTACAATCCATGCGTACGCCAGTCATTCGGTTATAAATCACAAATGATCGTGGAATTGTGTGCAGCTGAATGTTCCGCCGTCGAAACGCCCCTGCTTAATTAATTAACATATAAAATGAGCTCATTCCTAAAGCAAAAACTCTGTGACAATGGCAAGTAAAAAGGAGCGCAAGAAATCAAATTATAGTGAGGCTGAACTATCTGCAATACCAGGCATTACCACAAGGAAACGGTTGTACGCCAAGCTGGAATCTGACGTGGAGATAAGTACTTTTCCACGTCAAAGACGGTTTTTATAAATCTGTACTTTGACGTGGATTTGATCGTACGAACACTCTAAGATCAAATCAGTGCGTAAGAAAGTTTTATAAATGAGGCCCCAGGTATGTGTTGCCACATTTTCTGGTTATAAAGAATAAAGAAAGGAAAAGTTAATCTTCTGAAATGAAGCAGCAATATCTTCTCAGGTAAAAGTTATTAGAACCGTGTCTAGGGACAAGCCGGCCATCACACTGCTCTGACCTTATCAGCCAATTTGTATTCCATTATTTGATTCGCTCGTCACTTATGACAGAACAGGTAATCACGATGATCTTGTTTTTGGAAAAGACTATTTTATGCGCTTACGTCAGAAACATCTCTTTAAAAACTAGCTATTGTTTTCACTACATTGCATTGTTATATTTCGTAAAAAGTTTACCCGCCAACTGGCGACTGACACTGTTACATATACTCACCATTGCCAATTTTTACTCGCAATTGGTGCTTGCCGAGTGTTAATTTTAGGCCCTGGGAGCAAGTGTGAAATTAAGCTGAACACATCTTATTCACTTTAGTGATAAGAATTTGGTTAACTATCTAATTCAAAATTTAATTTCAGAGTACATAGCTTTTAACATTGTAATTGTTCACACGCAAGTCTTAACCATGAACAGTGGTGGTTCTAGACCACAGTAACTGGGGACAGGGGGCACACTTTTAAAATTCATCTTAACCTACTTTGAGTATTATTTATTTAGTCATTTTTCACCATGTATCATGCATCACTGCAATCTCTAGAAATAAATTATAATAATTTAAACTCAAATTAATGTTTCATTTCTTTGACAAATTTGTTTTATGGTTACTATTTTGAATTAAAAAAAATGTTAACTATAACATTACATTTTTCAAATATTGGTAAGTATATGCATTTTGCAGATTATGTTAGATGATCTATAATCGGCGAAGGGCAAAGTTGTCTAATAGCGTACTTCAGACCCGTCTTTTTACGAAATGTACCATATTTGGGTGTCATGCCATAAAATATTTTTAATACGACTGACTTTTAAAATTAGTAACTTACAATGTTTTTATTAAATTTACTTTTAACGCGTCCGTATCTGGCTCAGCGCCAGCCAGCGAATGTGATGTTTCACTTTTTTCCATTACTTTGTCCCACAGGACAAACTGTGCATTGCACCCAAATACACATTTGATAGTTGAGAAGTTTACTTCCAGAACAAAAAAATTACAGATAATTTACTCACCCCCTTGTCATTCAAGATGTTCATGTGTTTCTTTCTTCAGTCGTAAAGAAATGTTTTTTGAGGAAGGAATTTCAGGATCTAGTAGACTTCTATGGTGCCTGCAGTTTCTATGGTACCTGTCTGCAAAATGCAGTTTAAATGCAGCTTCAACGGGCTCTAAATGATCCCAGCCGAGGAAGAAGGGTCTTATTTAGCGAAACGATCTGTTATATATATATATATATATATATATATATATATATATATATATATATATATATTTAAAAAAAATACAATTTATATACCTTTTAACCTAAAATGCTCATCTTGTCTAGCCCTGCGTATACTCAGTGTTAGGGCTGGGTGATTAATCGAAAAGTAATCGAAATCGGCATTCAGAACCTATAATCGATCAAATTTTTCCAGGTCAATTATTTCAATTACTTTCCCTTTAAAAACATTACTGCGTGTGGAGTCAGGTGACGTTATTCCTCCGACATGTCGATGGAGAGCTTAAGCAGTATTAATACAGTAAAAAGTATTTACAGGATATACAAGAGTAATTTTATTTAGAAGAGATACTGCTTATTTTCTACTTTTAATATTTATTATTATTTTATAAATAATTTATTTTGTTTCCAAAAGTGCAAGTTATTTATTTTCACTAATTTAAGAAAAATGTGACTTTTCGTTTTACGCAATGTGCGCTTTAATTTCAGTTGTTCAACACTGATGTTCAATAAATAATCATAGATAGTAGATAGTGTGTGCACCCTTCATTCAAAAATCTCTCACTTGTAATATGTGCGCATATTTACTGTACAAAACTTGTCAGTGAACTATGAGGGCAAAAAAATAAATATTATTTAAATATACTTAAATATAATTTTATTAATGAATAAAATAATCGTTCATTAATTGTAATCGGGTTAAAATGTTCAATTAATCGAGATTTTGATTTTAGGCCAAATCGCCCAGCCCTACTCAGTGTATTCCAGTTTAAGACAGTTAGGGTATGTCGAAAAACTCCCATCTCATTTTCTCCTTTTACCTTTTTTTGTAAAGGGCATTTGATCTTTTTTGCACATTCACTTTATGCAGTGATGTAGGACCATTATGAAGTTGGAGGAGAAAATGAGATTGTGTATTCCGGTTCAAGACAGTTAGGGTATGTCGAAAATCTCCAAAGTACATGCAGAGCTAAACAATACAAGCATTTAATGTAAAATATTGTAAATTTTTTAGAAAATAACCGATCGTTCAGCTAGATAAGACCCTTCTTCATTGACTGGGACTGGGATTTAGAGCCCTTTGAAGCTGCATTTAAACTGCATTTTAGAAGTTCAAACTCACGGGCACCACAGAAGTCCACTATATGCAGAGAAGTCCTGAAATGTTGTCCTAAAAGAATTGGATGACAAGGGGGTAAGTAAATTATCTGTAATGTTTTGTTCTGGAAGTGAATTTTTTTTTAATACATTAATGTTAGAAAACTGAGTAGAAACAGACAAATGTTTATTATGGTAACTACTGATTTGCTGCACACAAAATACTTTTTAAAATCAGATCAAAAAAAAAAAAAAAAACCATGGAAAATGTCAATTTACATTTACAAACACTATAATCATAGAATATTTTAAGTTTGAAATCAATTAAATGTGCCTGGATCAACATAGGCATAGGCCATGAAATCTCCTAGTTTATTCCCTTTATCATCATAATGAAACATTCGAAAGCACTGGTCACAAAACAGGCAGGGTTCCGAAGGGGCAAAAGCATCGTTGGTTGTTATCCATCTGAAAAGATAAAACAACTTCCTTTCAATATACAAAACAATTCATATTTAAAGATTAAAAGTACTACATTATCAAACTATTTAGAATTTACAACCCCAATTTCAGAAAAGTAGGAACGTTTTGTGAAATGCCATAAAATCAGTAATATGTTATTTGTTTATTCTCTTTAACCTTTATTAAAACTGATTAAAGTCCAAAAATGTTTTTACTGCCCAACTTCACTGTAAATATGAACAAATTTTGATTTTGAAGGCTGCAACACACTCCAAAAAAAGTTCAGACAGAGGCATGTTTAACACAGTGTCACATCAACTTTCCTTTTGATTACAATGTTTAATTGTTTGGGAACTGAGGATACTAATTGTTAAAGTTTTGCAAGCAAAATGTTTTGTCCAGATATTCCTGTATGTTTGAAAATGCGTGTGCTGCAGTCAGTCAGAGAGAGGTGAGTAGCCTAGGCCTGTCAGATGTGGATGTGGATGTAGCTGTGGATGATGAGAGAAGATGAAAAGAATGATTGACAACACTTCCGTTAAGAATGTTAAGACCTGATCCTTCTGAAAATCAGAACCTGACAATTCTCGGACACGTAGCCATTAACCTCCCAGGTTATGTCAAGCCCTGGTCCTGGTCCAGTAAGTAAGGGTAAGTTACCTTTCTTGTAGAATTGTGCTTCAAATAAAGAACTGTATGTTGACCAGATTGTTAGTTAATCATTTATAAGTCAATATTGCCTATGTGCTGCCTTCCTTAGGACTTTTTTAGGACTTTTATTATGAAGTAATTGTTTAAGGAGCACTGCCATCTAGTGGGTGTTCAGCCATTTTGTTTAGTTAAAAAGCAAGGAGTAGCCAGAGCACACAGCTGGATAGATGATGCATCTAAGTTTTATATTTACGCTGTTCCTGGGACACTATTTGTCTGTAAGTTTTTATTTTCATATTAAGAAAGTGTCATTGTTTCTTCAGAAATGTACAATTTACCTGACAGTAGTTTGTTTTGTTTAGCTTGTTATGCTTATATTGATGTCTATTTTGTTCTGTTTTTTTCAGTTTTACAATACAAAAAAGGGAAAAGGAAACTTCAATTAAACAAGAAAAGTTACACCTTGAAGTATTATTGGAGTTTCCCTCACGTTAGCTCGCTGTCTAGCTTTGCAAAGTAACGCATCGTGAGGACAGTATAGCCTACATGGACAGCGATTAAAAAAAAAGGTGAACTTGTAAAACTGCAGTGTTAAATGCAATGTGGTGGAAAACTTGGGTGCACCTAACTTTTCGCATTTATTTATGCAGCAGCAGACTGTTAAGTGCTGGCTGTATTCCAAAGTACTCCTGAGCTCATGTGGCTATAATTAACACTGCAGCATGATGTTTTCTTAGGCAATGCCATCTAAAGGCTGAAAGGTCATGCACATTCAACTGAGGTTCCCTGCCTTGCCCTATGTAGACTGAGATATCTCTGAATTCCCTGAATCTTTTCACATTATTATATAGGGTAGTTTTGCTTTGAAAAATGTGATTTTTGACTTGTTTGACTCTTCTCTTATGAATTTTGGCAAAAGTGATGAGCCATGAACCAGCTTTACTTGCCAAGACGGAGATGCTCCTTTTACACCCAAACATAATACCCTCACCTATTACCAATTCACCTGCTTACTGTGAACTGTTTCAAAACAATTTAATTTGGATATTCTATAACCTTTTCACTTTTATTCTGCCTTTGTCCCAACTTTTTTGGAGTGTGTAACAGCCATCTTTTCTTTGTACTTTTTTTTTTTAATTAAGTAAAAAAAAAAAGTGCATTTTACAAAACATCCCAACTTTTCTGGAATACTTTCTCATTTTCGAATGGGTTTTTAATAACTGCATTTTTTGGTGAAAGAAAGTAAAATATGGGCTGATAACAAATCTTAATGAAAGACCTTTCTTTTCATCTGTAACGTAACATTTAAAATGTGAAACACTTGTGCTAAGTACTACATCAGATGTGTCAAGCACACAAACACACATCCTTTTGGTAGTTGTTGTCTAACTTCTAGAACTTATTTAAAACCACAAAAAAAGTTTAGATATTCACATTTGAGATACAACTGTGTGTTACGTTGAAATGACAGACATTTGCACATAAAAGTCTCTTCAAACAATATTAGAATATAAGTCATAAATTAAAAACTGCTATTGTAAAAACCCAAACAGAAATTTCAAAAGGAAACAGTACTTTAGAATTTTGGAAAACCTTTAAATCAACATGAACAGCTGAACAGCTCTATACGCTTACTGTTTACCTGCTGATATAGAGATGACACACAGAACACTTCCGAGTCACGACTCTATGCTTGTGATTGATGAGTGGGTAGAGCTTTATGTCCAAACAGTCATCCTGATGAACCAGTCTAACACCACATGAGACAAAAACAATTTAAATCAACTCCACTTTTCATACACTATTAAATCCATGACTGACTTTAACAAAATATATATATCCATGTATATACTGTGTAACACCACCCTCTAATTCTTTAGTAGAACTGAACAATTTTTTAGAAGCTTTGAAAATAAATGTGTATGAGGTTTTGGGAAAATTAGCATGAAATGAGATAGGACTGACCTGATATCAGTGAGGATAACAACATGCTCACAATCACCCTGGTGAGTGTATAAATATGGAAACCCAACTTTCATCTTCAGGTCATAGAAAGATGTGTCCTCCATCTTAGCAGTCTTGAATTCTGGAAAGTCTCTGGTTTGGGCCCACTCCTGTGTAGTCCTTCAGCAAACACACAAATTATAAATCTGTAAAATCCACAACTAACTCATTCATCAATTCAATTTTTCCCCATTTAAATTAGTCAAAAAGAAAGTAAAAACATAAACTGTGTTTATTGGATAATAACACCCCAAAGTATTCTAGAGCCATATAATAGCATTGTGATGAATAATTTTAAAACTGTTGACCTCTGTTGTCTGCAGCCATTTATATGGTGCCTTGCGGGCAAGTTTACACCTAGTATTAAGATGTTTTGGAAACACTTTAAATTAGGGAACATATATTCATTTTTAAGAGTTTTCCCTCAATAAACTCTTGCTGCTTATTAATCGTTAGTAAGGTATTTGTTAAGTTTAGGTAAGGAGTAGGATTGGGTGCTATAAAATATGGTCATGCAGGGAGTGTTCACACTTGGGTCTTTTTTTGGGCATTTTTTTAGTTGCTAAAAAATCTGGAAGCGTTGCAGCTTTTTTTTGACATTTTTGCCTTTTATTTGATAGGACAGTATTTAGACAGAAAGCGAAGTGGGATCGGGAAAGGTCTGTGAGCCGGGACTCGAAAAAGGGACGCCCGGAGCGCAACGGCGCTACTGTACATGTCGATGTGCGGCTCAAGAAGCTATCGGCGCTGCACGCCGGTTTTTGAAGTTAACGGGGAGGCAAATCCGGTTCACAACAATAAAATAAAAGTCTATATAATGGCACCTTTCCCAAACAAAAGGTCTAGCTACTCGCTTGTCATTGGTCAGCTGTCAAAAAAGTGCTTGACGTAGGGCGTTTTCTTCAGAAAAAAACTTTTTTCAACTTAAAAAGACGCTCTGAGCTGCAGAAAAAGACACCGGCGGTGGCATTTAAAAAAAGCACTCGGGGCTTTTTTGAAAAGACTGTTTACTCCATAGGGTTATAATGTAAAACAGACGCTGGCAGTTAAAAAAAAAGACGCCAAGTGTGAACACGGCCTAAGGCATTAATGTGTGCTTTATAAATAATAAGTAATAATAAACAGTGAATATGCTACTAATATGCATGGTAATAGGCAGCTAGTTAATAGTGAGAACTGGTCCTAAAACAAAGTGTTACCAATGTTTTAGGTGATCCAATCACAATATGTCAGTATTAACCTTGCGTGGAAACAGGGTCTAAAACATTTGGATCACTTCGTCCATCTGATTGTAACAATAAGACTTGGAATCCCTGAATGCAGCTGACTTTTTGGTATCTGTGCCTTGACAATTTTTATCTCTGAAATCAGCAGGCAGTCCCTCTGACCTTGTGGCATGGTTTTTGCTCTGATATGCATCTTTAGTTGTTAGGTCATACGTAAAAACAATTTTATTTATCACAGGTGGACTTCAAAGTGTAAAAACATTTGGTTGCACTTTATTCTAAGTTGTCCTTGTTACAGCGTAATTATACAAATAATACAAATAAAGTGTTACCAAACATTCTCAACTGAGTGTCATAACAGATGTGCATGTCATGATATATTTTAACTTTTTTCCTGTTAGCAAATTTGCAAATCTGTTTTTTGAACAAGATGGGAAGTGATGGAGTGTAGATTGATGTTGGGAAAAAAAACAACAACAAAAAGGCTCCAACAAGACAAAAAGTTGAAGGGACGGAGTCTGGTACTTTTACCAGGGAGAATTTTTTTTTTTTTTTTACATTTCTCCCTCCTGTTCCATGCAAGTAAAATGCCATAAGGGTTTTTAAGAACATAAAAGTGAATAATGACGATAATCAAAGATTTGGGTGACTTATTGAATGTAGTGAAGTGATAACTGTAGTGTAATTGTATTATTAATTGTAGTGAATGTATTAGATGCTATGAAAAAGGAAAAGTCCTATGATATTTGGTTTGGAGTACAGTGTGACATTCACAATGAGTTACGTTCAAATCAGGTTATAAATGCTTCTGATGAGTTTCTGTATTGAGCAAGATTTGTCTTTCATATCTGCAGTTTTCATCTGCTGTCTTACGTGCTGATGTCTTGGCATTCTGGGAACCTTGTATCACTGAAGAACGTTCCATTGAAGAAAAAGAAAGCAGACTTGTAATGATCCTAAGAAAAATAAACATCAACTTTTCAGCTGTATGTTTGCTATCTTTGCCAATGTTAGTTTGACCCTGCTCCAATGTGATTTATACTGAGTGTTCCTGTGTATGCGTTTGTTTCTAACCTTGCTGATGAACTGTGGTACCATATCTGGAGTGTTGCTGAACTCTCCAAACACCTGCAGGTCACTGACGCAGCAGATGGCATCTCTAAGATCGCTCAACTTCTGAGAGCCCAACACTTGCAGAGTCTGATATGCCCTCACATGCTTAAACTGGCACCATTAAAAATAAACAATTAGTGAATGGAGAAACTTACAGAGACTATTGCTCTATGAAATGAAACATTTCTTTGTATTTCTGTGTTACGTACAGGACATACCCTTTGAAATAGAACGGGATACATAATATTAAAGGTCAATATTATTTCTCCCTCAGGAATCAGGTCTATGAGGTTATCAGGCTTCTTACCCACAGATATCATCTCCTGCATAAATAAGGAATGAGAGTATAAATTTCATATTTAGAGGATGTGTTTGTAAAGGATTATTCACATTGAACTAGGAGTGGGCGATATGGCAAAAATATATCATGATTTCTTTTCAGAAATATCATGATTCATGATTTTATCACGATTCTATGATGTTGGTTTTACCATTTTGCAAGTCTTCTGAGCAGTACAGCCAAACTAATTTCTCTATTTTAAAACCAAATCCTTACAAGGTAACAAAAGATAAACTAAAAAGAATGGCAGATGTTTAGGCCAAGGTGGGCGAAGATAAAAATCTTGGTCATGTTTTTTATTTTATTAAAAAATAAGAACAAAGATAGGCTACAGGTTACAAATACACATAATATACAAACAAAACAAACAGTGCTTTAATTTTCAGCTACAGTAGGTAGCATTCAATTCATGTGCATGAATTAAATAAAAGTTCTACAGTCAAGAGCAGTGATTTTTCTTTGCGTTTTTTTTATTAGCCTACCATCACCCAAAAAATGGCAATTCTGTCATAACTTACTCTCAAGTTTTTTTTGTTTTTTTTTTTACATAAAACATGTTGAAGGTAAAACTTTTTTTTTTTTTGAAGAATGTGGTTAACCAAACACAGGGTTTCTGCAGGTTTTATTGAAGACTTTAAGACCAACTAAAGAAAATTTAAGGATAAAAAAATGAAGAGAAAACAATGCAGCAATATGTTCAATATGTCAAGGAAGCACATGAAGAGTTGTACTTATAGCAACATTTTAAAATAAACATACAAACTGATCTAACTTTTTTCTTAATTTTACATAAAGTATGTTAAGGCTTGAATACCTCTGATTCAACCACCTGAATGTGGAAATAACTTTTACCCATTGTATATCTCTATATCTCTATGACACTACTGTTTCTCCTGAATAGTGTTTAAACAACACTATTCAGGAGATGCATGTTCAAGTCTTGAAATAAAATACAAGCAATCTCAATTTAAAGGTGCAATGTGTAATATTTAAGAGGATCTCTAGACAGAAATGCAATATAGTATACATAACTATGTTTTCAGGGATGTATAAAGACCTTACTTAATGAACCATTATGTTTTTATTACCTTAGAATTATCAGCTTATATCTACATAGACCGCGGGCAAAGAGTATAGAATACCAAGAGGCGAAACTCTGTTGCTGTTTTGGTAACAGCCACTAGGTGGCGCTTCGGTAGCGCGTCCGCCATTTTGGAGTGAAAATTCCAACTGGACAACAGCACAGAAGCAGACAGAATGACAACGAAATAGAAGTCAATGTGGAAATAAAAGAACGCAATGACTGCAGGGATGTAGTGTGTGACCTTAAAAAGTGCAAACAGTCACTCTACACTGTTAGATTTATTTTACGGATCAGAATTCATCATATCTTACACACACAAAATTTTCACAGCCAGTTCAGAAATGCAATAGACAATTTCTCAATTTAAGTCATCACTAAATGTTATGAATACTACAGTAAAAGTTGTATTGTATTATTATTATATATGTTTTATGATATCAATTGTGTAATCCAACCATTACATTTGAGGCAGCCTGCTGTATTATTTACTATTATAGATCTGAAATATATATTGTATTTATACATTATATTGTACGTGTTAAACCCATGGATCACACTACAAATATCGATGATCTTACAGAACATGATGTATTGCTGTGTCTTTCATAACTAAATAATTAAATAATTTTGGAGTTTTTAGTCATGCTTTAACGGACATTAATATAAGATAATATACTGCAAAAACAGTTAACTGTTAAGCTGTTATATTCCTGTCGTATATTTATTGTCTAACATTCCCAATATTTTGATGCATGTCCTTAATTTAATTATATATGTTGGTATTAGTTCAGCATTTATAATGCTAGAGCAAAGATTTTGCGAAAAATAAATGCAAGACAAAGTCTGTTTTTGATAATATACGTTATTTTGTGTTGTCATATTTTTTATTGCATTAATAACAAAGGTTAGGGTACGTACAAAACGTACAAAAATCCTTTTAATAACAAACGAGTTATGGTTTAATAATTAACAGAACTAGCCTAATATAATACAAAAATTCTTAAGAAATAAACGGAAAGGAGTAAAAAAAAATATATTAAAAAATGTTGTCATGATTCAGGTTATGTATTTTAGCTTTAAAGTACTTTTTTTTTTTTTAAACAAAGCAGCTGATATTTGCCATAGCGACAGCATGAAGGTAGTGGACTGCCCAGTGGCTTTCACTCCAAAATGGCGGAAGCGTAGGGCTGCTACTGGGCGGCGCTGTTGCAATGGAACGTTCTATTGACTTTCACTTCTTGTCAGTATAAGTTCTTTGCCGCGGGTCCCCTCACATGGAAGTCGCCGTATTGTTTCTACAGTAGCCCTAAACGGACAAACTGCTCTACAGATCGCGTTTCATCACTGTTGTTCTAGCTGAAAAACACTGACACAATGATGAACAAGTAACTGTAATATTCACAATAACATCGTTTTATTTAATTAAGTAAATATAATTACTTAATTTACGTTTTAAAAGAAACCTCATTACTCTTTGCTGTCTAAAACGACGACATCTTAATCCCGTGTGGGCCACCATAGCTTCTGTAAAGGGAGGGGTGAGCGGTGGACGGGAGCCGTTGGTTGCAATTCACAATCTCACCGCTAGATGCCGCAAAAATCTACACACTGCACCTTTAAATTAGGATCACTTCCCATTACGAAGCAATATTTGACTCCTTAAAATGATTTACAGTGGAATTTTGTTTTTACCTTTGTAATGCCATTTTTGGCAACTTTATTAAAAAGTACGTAAAATTTCTAATTAAAACAACAGAATAACAAGTAGAATAAGAATAAGTTACCAATCAAATGAAATCAGTATTAAAAATGTATTTGTACTACAGAGGTGGCACAGAAGAACACAAAAATGTTTTCATGTTTAATGAGGCTCAGAGGTGGCATGAGTGCAATCAAATGAATAAATTCATGTTGAGATTAATGTTTTAAATATAAAATTGAAATATTAAATAATTTAAATAACTGACACTTTAAAAATCAAACTTAATTTGCCAGTACTGTAGGTGGCATCAAGTTTTAATTACTGAATCATATCATTCATTTAATTCGTTCGAACAGCTGATTAATTCAGGAATTAACTAATTAATAATTATGTTGTTAATGTTAACATTATGAAGAAAAATATGACGGTTGAAGTAAATAATTTAATTAGTTTTTTTTTTTTTTTTGTAATAATTATTTATTTCACATGGGTTAGAATCAGATTCAGTCAGATGGCCATTTTACACCCAGATGGTACATCTTACACTCTAAAAATGCTGGGTTGTTAGACATGTAATTTAATATTTTACAGCATAAATCTATATTATATACTAATAAACAACTAATTTAGAACATTTATATTAATTTTGAACTATTTATAAATTTAATAAAATATTATACATATGATGTGTTATAGATTACTAGTATCATGACAAGTGATTACAATAGGAAATACACTTTATTACAATAATTGCAATGTGAAAAACTGCTAAATATTCTATGATTTACTTGCTGGCTTGTTGGAGCTTTGAATTCATGTTTTTCAATTTTAAACTGCCTTAGCAGCCTCTCTCTCTTGTCTTGGGTAAATTAATTTGATTAGACATTCTAATTCTAAGAACGTAAATATTTTGTTGTTAGCACTTTTAGAAGACCGAGAGCAAATCATTACCGACAGAAATGCAAACTACCAAGTTTCTAATTCAGCGGATCAACCACGGACTGCAATGTGGATTGTACTGCATCTACCTGTTAACGCAACAAGCTTTGGAAGCAGGCACACAATCTGTGAGTGAAGCTGTGGAGTGGGTGGGAAAGCACGGAACATATTAGCAGATCTTTAGCAGGGCGGTAACAGAACGCTTTGAGCTGGGGTAATGGTGGGGACCAGCTACCGTTATCCACATTCTTCAAAATATCTTCTTTTGTGTTCAGCACAGGAAAAAAAATTGTGAGAGTAAATTTTTGGGTGAACTGTCCCTTTAATGATCATGTGCATCATGTTTATTTCTGTCGCTTTAAGAGTATGCATCTAATATACAGGCGTGTATCAGTTTAATTTCTGTTTAAAAACGGTTTAATTTCACTTAACCAACTGTGTTATTATGTAATCCTTGTGTGTTTTTGACACTATTAGCGTATCAGACATGAAAGACAGCTTAGTCCAGTAATCAAGCGCTGTTTGACAGGCTTTTAGCACATGCACTTCAGGTGTACGCACTCGTGAAGCACATGCCAGAACAGAGCACGTTATTTAACCAGCAAGGCTTTAAAGCACATGCAAATAATGTACATTTATAATTGCGAATAAGTGCAGTGTCCCATGAGAGAATGTATGTCGTGTTGTACAGTATATTGAGACAGAGACACGCTGTAATAAACTATTTTTTCAAAAGCAGATTGTGGACACATTTCAATCAACTATGATCAAAAATTGTCATATCGCACACCCTTACATTGAACATACCATTTCATTGGCATAGACTTCATGTCTGTCAACAGTGTCTCTGGTGAGAGTTTCTTTATAATCTTGTCTTCTCTTCCGTAGTCTGAAAAAGCAGCATATTTTTACATATGGGTCATTCCGTGTCAACTCAACCAGAGGTCTCCGGGTCAAAATGTTGATTTTGTTAATATTTTTTTCTGTAGTAAGACAAACACATAAGCCAAAATACAAAATGTCACAGATGTGTATTTACTGAATAATCCACTATTCTGTAGAGGGGGGTCAAAAAGTTTCAGTAAAAAGTCTATTAGTAAACATCTGTTAACAGTTTCATTAAATGCCAACAGTCACTCTTCAAAAATGGCAAAATGCACTTCTTGTTTCTTTTTGCAAGTTTGCAGTTAACTTAATATCCTTTTAGATTTAGTTTTTTTTTAACAAACTTCCCTTCTGGTATCTTCTTTTTAAAGGACCTCAGTGGTTCAATCCCAGAGATATGTAGATCTAAATACAGCTGCAAGAGTAAACTGGTAAATTGCTCTCATTTTCAGAGGTCAGAAACCAAATGTAGGTCACTAACAAAATCCCATCTTCCAAATATCTCTAAAATTGATAAAAACATAGATTCTTATAAATACACCTTTTGTTTTGAGAGCAAGTTAATGTGCCTCAGCTTAACCATACCATAAATCCGCTGAACTTGGTTATGTTTTATGCAATTCTTTTCATAAAAGCAAAAAAGTAAAATTTCTAGTTAAATTATTATTTATTCTTTAAACATTTATCTTTAAATGCCATAAGTATCAGCTGTGTGAAATCGCTAAAAAATGGGTAAAATCAAAATTTTGAACATGGAACTGCTTTGAAGAGAGAAAAAAGCATCAGCTGTATGTAAAATGACCCACATTTACTTTTTGACCACTGAAAATAGGTACAATTTACTCATGGAGCTGCATTAAGATCACCATATTAAACCATCAAAGGCCTTTAAAATGCAGATACCAAAGGTGTTGCTAAGAACCAGAACCTAAAAGGACATTAAGATAATACTTTTTGAGCTACAGGCATGCAAACTTGGTAAAAATGATATAAGAAGTGTTTTTTGACATTTTTGAACGGTCACTGTTTCAGATAAGGACACAAAGATTGTTAAAGTCAACAGATTTTACTAATAGACCTACCAAACTCTGTGAAAAAATAAAAATAAAATGATGCTGCCAAATTTTATTAAATTCATTTTTACAGCCCTTTAATTTGGCTCCAAATCTCAGGTAAAACTTGTCAAGTGGTGTAAAATAAAACCAAAATGGTGTATTCAGGAGTACTCAGTAAATACACATATGAGACATCAGTATTTTGCCTTTCAACACTATTTATGTTTGTCTTTCTACAGAAAAAAAAAATATATATATATCAAAAAATTGAGCCGGGGAAGTTAAAGAAATGTTGATTTGACACGGAATGGCCCATATTTCATTACATTACATTACCTTACATTTCTAGTATGTTTATTAAAAACATATTCATTGCTGGGATAGAAAGATTTTGTCCTACTTTAGTGTGGATAAATGAAGATCTGACGGTACATTGTCTGTGTCTTCGTGTCCACTTCTCAGAGAATCAACACTGGAAAAAGACAATATATGTCACATAATAAATAATACATAAATAAAACGCTAATCTCTCTTATACCTGCAGATGCATTTGAGTTCCTCCAGTGTCTTTGGCTCAATGCCCATCTCCTCAATGAACCCCACGTCCTCTATCTCTGAGGCTGTGTCACCGTATGAATACACCTCCGGATTCAACACATCCAGCCACAAATCTCTAAATATGCCGACATGAAACTCCTTAGAGTTTACATCCATAAACTCATAAACAGGAACGTTTTCATGATTCTTTTCCTCGCGCATCAAAGAACTGCATTCAGCCATAATGAGCTGTGAAACAACATTGGCGCAAAGATTCTTTTTCTTCTTCTTATAGCTGTCCCGCAGTGTAGACGCTACTAGGGGTATTACTGCCCTCTACAGGTCAAGGTTTAAACTAAATTCTTATATACAGTCCTGCAAGAACTGAAGAACTGCCTTAGAGATCAGTTTATGCGTTTCACTGTCCAAACAAAGTATATATACACGAATAATTACATCCACTAAGTTTTACCCAATACTGTAATCCTAATTTAACATGTGTTAACCACAAGGGCATTTCTCCCATTTCAATAAGCAAGGCTCGGACTAGCAAAAGGTCCCAATAATGACTGATTGCAGAACAGCAGAACCATACGTCACAGCAGTCACACGGCAGCAGCGCCACGGCAGCAGGCTCAGCCGGTAGTGGGCGGAGTCTCTTGCTGCGGCCCAATCAGGTCCCAATTCGCAAATTATCCGTCCTAAATAGTATTCGAAAATAGAATTAGTATGTCCTAAAAAGTATTCCAAAGATTTCCGGATGGTCTACTTCGTTAACTTCAAAATTCGAAGTACAGATCAATGCGCACTCTAACGGCTATTATATTGCCCACAACACATTGCGCGGTGAACAAGGATTTGATTAGAACTACAAACACGCATAAAAAGTGTAACAAACTACAAACATGGCGGATATGCGCGACCAACGGACTTTTATAATGGCAGAAAAAAATGATGAGAGTCTGCTGGCCAAAGAGCCCTTCATGTTTCACTTGAATGATATGGACATTTCCTTAATGAGTGTGTGAACAAATCATGCCTCTGGATTAATTGTGTGTTTAAAGAGTTTTGATTTATTTTAGGTTTAAACTAATGTGATTAATAATTGATTAATTAAGGTGATTAATGTGTGGTTATTATTGTTGTTAAATGTGTACGTTCCATTCTATATCTTTTGTTTGATTTTGTAATATTTCTTTGGAAAATCTAATTTCTGATGCATATAGTGTATAGTACATGGTTTTATGTACAATGAAAAATTGGTTAATACTGAAATGATTAGGTAAAAAATGTAGTTTAACTAAATAAATAAAAACATTCTATTGCTCAAGTTTTTTGTTTGAGCTTTGAGCTTTGTACTCAATTTATACTGTTTATCTTTTAAGACAGCAAAAAATATGAGAAAACAAAATATCAAAAGATTAACAGCAGAAGTTACTGTTATTATTTATGGAGTCTAAATAATTCATTAACTGATAAGAAAATAATAAATAAAAAATTAGTCGACTAATATATATATATATATATATATATATATATATATATATATATATGTGTATATATATATATATATGTGTATATATATATATATATATGTATATATATATATATATATATGTATATATATGTATATACATATAAATTAAAAACTTTAACTTTAATTTCATTATTTTCACCCACTTTCGATCTGAGACGGAGACTCCGCCCACTACTGGCTGAGCCTGCTGCCGTGGCGCTGCTGCCGTCTGACTGCTGTGACGTATGGTTCTGCTGTTCTGCAATCGGCCCTATCTCAAAGGTCCTCGCTGCAGGCTGTAGCGCGATGACGTAGCTGGATCAGGTCCAATACGTACTGGACGTTTTTTTTTATTGCCAAGATACAGCACAAAAGTACAAAAATGTCAGCATTATACATGTATATAATAAAAATAAATAAATACAAAACAAAACCTTAAACGATATAAATTAAAAAGATGAAACAAATTGATAGTTTTTTGGATGATGAAATAGTTTGGATATACTGAACCTCTTTTTTAAAATAATAAAGGATTTTGTTGAGTGAATTTGCAGCGGTGAATATGAAATTTTGCAAGTAGTAATAGTAGGATAATGATAAAATATTCGTTAATTTGATCTTTTTTGATACTGGACGTTGTTGCACGGTGGTTTGTTTTGCCGACGTCATGCGCAGTAGTGATCTCTGAATATAATACGAATGCGCTGGTTTAAAGGGACAATATTGTATTGTTATAATATTCTAACCTGTGTACTAGTAGCGATGAATATTTATAAGTAATAATTGATGAATAATAATTTACACAAATGTGATGCTTAAGTTGTGATGTGATGCTCTCTACACACATGCAAAATGTTAAAATTTTAAAGTTTTAAATTGCATAACTTTAGAGCTTTTTAATTTAAATTTAATGGATTAAAAGCATAATATTTTTGTCAAGTATTATTTTCAGTGAGTGTGCATACAACATTAAAATTAAGCGATTTTATTCAGGTCATATTTATTGTTGAGTGGAATCAAAAATATGTCATTTTATGTGTCATTTTAAAAATATGTCTCTATGTCATTTTAATCCTAAAGTTACAATACAATAAGGTATGTAAAATGCTTGAAATACCAGTACAAATTCAAGGAAAATGGAAAAATAATAACACCACCAATAATAATAATAAAAAAATCTTGTCAGATGTCAAAAAAAAGAGTGTGCTTAATGATATTTTGACTGGAAAGTGTTCCTTCTTTAATGGCTATACTCATTTTTCTACAGTGATCTACATTGATCAGCAAATTGAATCAGAACCCAGTGTCAGCAGGGCATGTACATATATGGGGAAAAAAACAACATTAAACATTAGATTCAATATACAAACTGATCATAGCTGTCAGATCAAGCTGTTTTCACTCATGTGACTGTTTATATTGAAATATCAGCCAAACAAACCACCGCTATTGCGCGTTACAACGTCCAGTACGTATTGGACCTGATCCAGCTACGTCATCGCGCTACAGGCTGCAGCGAGGACTGTCTCCGGACTAGGGAAGTTCTGAAGGCCCCACAACAAGGCCTCAAAGCCCTGGTCTGCACCACACCTAACCTATGCAGAACAGTTTTAGAAACAAACCCATACACAAAACACCCATAATCAATAATGGACCTGATCATGGCCTGATAAATTAGTATTATACTACAGGGCCATTGAATGCTTGAATCTGATTGGCTGACGAACGTTCTAGAGGTGTGCATTACTTTCAGGGAAATGCACGGCGAACGTAGTTCTAGGCAGCTTTTGACCACAGTACATGTCTATATCACTTCGCCACACGATTTCAGTTATTTCAAAGGTCCTTACAGCCCAAAACAGCAAAATAACCAAAACCCACAATGACACTGGCCAAACTAATAAATACAGTAAACAACAGGATAAAAACGACAGATTATTTCCATGTTTTTTCCACAATATTACGTTTTATTATGTACGGAAAGCACAAACTCTATTTATCTCGCTCTCTCTCCTTCACGGACGCACACACATACAGTTAGCACTCACGTTAGCATTCGTGCTTATGTTGTTAGCACTGCTCTGACAATTAATAACTTAAAAACGACATGACAGTTCTCACACGTGAGGTAACAACGGCATGGTCTTGAAGAAAATGAACTTAAAGTTGAACTGTTAGTAGAGACGATGCTGCCAGTCACCTTTGAGAGACGCACAGACTTGAGCGGTAATTTACGATCTTAATCTCTCTCCCCCTCTCTCTTTCTGTCTGTCTGCTTGTCTGTCGGCCTGTCTAAACTTCATTATTAACTGCATTAGTTTGCTATCAACGGCTCAAGCGTCGTTACTAGGTCTAAAATGACGTTTTGGAACTAGCAACGAAGCTGTTGGATGAGCTGCGTAAGAAATTAATCCTACTCACAGTAGCATTTTAAGGATAAAAACGGGACGAATGTCTTGAAATATATCATCAGATCGATGTCTTGAGGTGTGGTAACTGTAGTATAAGCGGAATAATTGACTTTGGTCCGTAGAATTCTACGAAAATAACGCACACCCGAGGTGGCATTATTTTCTAAGAATTCTACGGCCTGTCGTCAATTATTCCTTACATAACGTATCCCTATTGACCCCCTATTCACATCCAGCCAGACTTCTCATAACATTCAAAACTCTTTCACACTTCTCCACAATCTTACCTGCACAGCCCAATACGTTATTCAAACCAAACAACCACAAATGTTAACGCCTTTACCTCCTCTAATGGAGACCCATACATATACAGCCCTATATTAGGTAACTTTTTTTTATAACCTATTATCATATATTTTGCCTTAGATGCTGATATTTAAAATCCTAATGTATTTCCCCATTCCTCTACCAACACTAACGTTCTTTGAATCTGTTTAAAAAAAAAAAAAAAAAACACAGTTTTTTCCAAATGGACCCATCATCTGAAAATAAAGAAAGCTCAAATCCTCTCTCTACCTTACCAAAGATATCATTGATAATTATATTAAATAACACTGGACTGATAACACTTTTCTCTGTGGGGTTCCATTCTTTATGTCCACAATCTTTGAACAAACACTACCAACCTTTACTTTAATTGTTCTTTTCATTTAAAAAAATTCTTTATCCAATTAAATATTATTCTCCTAACTCTTAAATCAAAAATTTTAACCATTAATTCCTCCTTCCACAAAGAATCACATGCTTTCTCAATATCCAGCAAAACTGCTTCCGTATTGCTACATATCCTGTTAATATCCTGATCCAAAACTGCAACTGATTCCATTGTAGACTTTCCATTCCCAAAACCATTCTGAACATCTACAGAGTCCTCCAGTTTCTGAAAAATATACTAATCTGTATATAAGCACTGTCGTGAGCGCTATTGGATGATATGAGCTATGACCCTCTGCACACTAAACAAAGCTAAGATTTCATCAAGTACAGTATCATCCAAATGTTTAATTAACTCATAAGACACCCTATCTCATCTAGTATTTGCCCCACATAATTGTATCCTTTAATTATTTTATAGCTAAAAAAATAATAATAATAGGATTATCATTTTCTAAACTCCTCTCCAACTTCCGCTGATTAAATGCCATCAACTCATCCGTCTTTCTACACCTCTCAACGCCCAAACTCTCTGATCTATGCGCTACTTGAAAACTATCAACACTCATATCTGCATTTTCCTTATTAGAAATTGCCTCCACGCCACCCTTCTGTAACATTAGTATTTATCTTCTTTTATATTTATCCCTGACATTGTACTTGCCTTACTAGAGTTTTAGGGGCCTAGCGTATTACAAAACTTCCTCCAAATATTTCTTTTTGCATCCTTTATAATTCTTCTTGCTACTGCCCTTAATCACTTACACCGTGTCCTTAATACACGCGACATGACGTGACAAGATTCCAGCGACAAGCAATTTAGCTGTCTACGCCAGAACCGATGCGACAATGCGATGTGACAGAATCACAGCCATTCAGAAGCATAGAAGTGCACTGCACTCCCAACGAAATGGACAAGTTTATGATCTAATTCATGATTATTAAACATTTTTAACATTATTAAAGTGACTGATACCATATTTGTTATGGAATACGCTTGTTGGTTCGCATTGAGTTTGCAGTTTCAAAGTACATGTTTGCTTTACGTTTTAGGGCACACAGATCGATTTGGTCGATTCGGTCAAGATGGCGATGTGCCTGGGCACAGGAGCTTTGCGGTCTCCTACACAATGCTTGTTAACACTACACCGCCCGGAAGAAGACGTCGGTGGTGCAGAGAGAGGAGGCAAAAGAGAGATGGCGTGCAGGCCAGATTTCAGAATGCTCCACACAGGCCTGCTCTACCATGCATTTTTCTTATGAACACTCGTTCACACTTGAACAACTTCGAACAGACTTGTTAACAAAATTGACGAACTACGGCTGTGGCTTTCCACACATTAAGGAAGACATTAAAGAAAGCTTGCTTACCTCAACAGATGCTGATTACTTTTTTATCAGTGTACTATAGAGAGCATTCTAACATATTGCATTTCTGTATGGTTTTCTAGCTGTACATTAAATGATAAAACAAAATAAAATGAGTTGTCTTGTGTGCACAGAGGATAATCTGAGTTAGCATTAGAAGATATCTATATGTGGCAGTGTGGGATAGGCTTCACTTTTTCGGGTGGTTGTGCCTTTATGGGAGGGAGCAAAGGGGGATAATTAATAGCAGAGTATTTAAATGTGTGGACAGGAAGCATTAGATCGCAGCCTCTGTCATACCCGTCCGTCTTCCGGTCTTCAGTGTCACAGTAGTTGAGATGTGCTATAGCAGTTCCTGTTAAGACTTCATTGAGTCGAGTGCTCGCTGGAAGTTTAGTGAAACAATATTAATGAAGAGCGCGGATTTGACTGTCCGCAGTATATTGGACGGTCTACTACGGGTCGTGCTGCTGTTTTTCATAGTTTGGTTTTTTACAAACATAGTGTTTGTTTTGTTTGCGTTTTGTTGGGTTTTGAGTGTGATGACCTAAGTTGAACAGTTTGAGCTGAATTGGTAGTGTGTCCTCCGTTTAAAACCTACTAAGTGATTCTGGTTTATTGCCAGTGAGATAGGACGCTACATCATTCCATTAGTTGATCTTTTGAGTCATCAGTTGTGATCCGTTTTCTTTTTTTCTTTTTTTTTTTGAGTGAATATTTGATATTTGTATTTTATTTTTTTTTATTTTTTTTTGTATTTGTACTGGACCCACTAACTTTTCTTCTTTTTTCTAGTTTGGACTAAAGCTGAGTGCGCTGAGGGGGAGGCTAGTCACCTGGGTGAAGCACACTCTTGTGAGTTTGGAGCACCTCTTCCCATTGTTTGCTGTGCACACATTTGGTTGAGAGCACAATTTATTTCAGCTAGTTTGCCACCCCCAAGGTAAGCCTCAGCCTTGTCTTCCTTTTTCTTTAGAAATTTTGTAATTTATATATTTGTTGGTGGGGAAGGTATAATATTTATTTTGATTGTGGATGTGCAGTAAAATATTATTCTTATTGTGAATTTCTAATATTGTTTCTGTAATAAAACTTGTTAATTTATGGAGAGTGCTATATTGGTTTAATGTTACTTTTACATTATTATTATTATTATTTTTTTTTTTTAATAAAGTTTTGTTTAGTTGGAATCATGTCTCTGTCTTCTCCTTATACCATTAAACCTATGGTCCTTGAGTATTTCCTCGGGTGCAATTCCCAGGGTGGCGTAGTCATTTAAGGTTATCCAAAAGTACTGCTCTGGTCACAATCTGGCGTAATCGGCAGGGTCGGTTATATTGTAAAAGCGGAGACGAGGATTCTGCAATTGTTTGTTTTGTATGGTTTTGTTTTTGTTTAATTGTTTGTAGAGGTAAAGGGGACTCTGAGTCATGGATGGCGAACTGGCTGAACTCCGAGATATGGTGGCACAACTGAGAGCCGAAAATGAACGTCTGCGTCAGGAACGGGTGGTCCCTGCAGCAACAGACTCTGTTCCGGTTCTTTGTGATAACACTGCTGTAAGGCCATCAACTAATGTTGAAGTTATTCCAACTGCTATTGAGAGACTTCTTGTTCCTCGGGATAGAAAGTGTCCTATGTTCCGAGGTAGCTCTGGCATTGGTATTGACGAGTGGGTCGAGGAGGCCCGTGCATGTATGCAAGCTCGTCATTTGGCTCCAGCTGAACAAGAGAGCTAAAGCAACTAGTAAGTCGTCAGCCTACGGTTACACTTTTACACATCTTTTGAGTCATCAGTTATGATCCGTTTGGTTGAGAGCACAATTTATTTCAGCTAGTTTGCCACCCCTAAGGTAAGCCTTAGCCTTGTCTTCCTTATTTTGTAATTTAAATATGTGTTGGTGGGGAAGGTATAAAGTTTCTTTTGATTATGGACGTGTAGGCACTATAAGACATTTTATGCCCATACTTCACGCTTGAGGATCAGTTTTATTCCCAGAGCCATTAACGCTCTGAATCAAGCTAACAAATTTTAGTGGTGTAATAGTGATTTAAGAACTTTAAGAAGGGGGGGTTATTTTATAGATTATTTTTATTATTTATTTATTTATAATTTTGTTTCAATTGCATTCAGTGTGGAGTTTGCATATGTAATTTTGTTAGTGGGTACAATGTAAGTTTTATGCATACAATAACAATAAAGAAATTTAATTCAATTTAATTTATTTTCAAAAACTTAGGTAAGCTATCTGTTGTTGCTTTCAGTATGGCTATAAATGCCAGGCAATATGATGTTCAAACTCTTAATAGACACTTTTAACTTTTAATAAAACACATAATCAGCACCTGAGATTCTCATTGACCTAGTTTGTATGTTGTTGTTCCAGCCGTGACATCGCAGAATTAGAAAACTCACATGTCGCTGTCGTGGCTAGTTAGGACAAAAACTCTGAAAAACATGGAAAAGATACCTTTTATCGCGTGCTGCATTGTATGCGGTTAGGACACAGCTAGTGTTATACTCCATTGCATTAATCAATATTGGGTACTTTCTTAATCGTCTATATGCTACATTACTGCTCTTTACAGCTTCATCACATTCTTTATTCCACCAAGAAACCAGCACATGGTTTCTGCTTCAATGTAATGGCAGCCTCATATATCATGACTAATGGAAGTGTTCCAAGTATCTACAGAACCCTTACTGTCAACCTCTCCTACTAAGCTTAAAGCTTTCTCTTAAAATGTATCCCATCTAGCCTGTGAAAAATTATATCTAGGGATCTCTTCTACTCCACTTCTGAAATCCCTACCAAATCTGCATAAAATGGGGTAATGATCACTGCCTTATGTATACGAATCTAAAACATTCCATTCACCTATAGCTAAGTTTGAGCAAGCAATTGATATTGCTACATGTATTTCTCACAATCTGATACCTAGTTGACCTTCCATCATTTAACACTACCAGCTCATACTACCATCTAAAAATTCTTCTATTATAACACAATTTTGTCCCTGTGATCACTACACCATATTGGATTATGTGCCTCAAAATCTACAACTCATATAACAGGACACCTTACCTTCTCCATTATCTCATCAAAATCTGATATTACCAAAGGTTAACAGGGGTTATAAATATAATTTATCACAAAAATAGAATTAAGACTAATCCAAATCTCCACAAGCAAACACTCCAGTTTAGAATTAGTATCGACTTTCCTATACTGCAACCTATTTTTAACAAAAATTGCACATCCCACCTGATCTATTAGACCTATCTAATGTAATACTTTCATATCCTGGAATAACAAACTCTAAATGTGGTTTTAACAATGTCTCTTAGTTACAAATAAATTCTGGCGCTTTAAGTATAGGTTCATCTCAAGAAATTAGAATGTCGTGGAAAAGTTCATTTATTCAGTAATTCAACTCAAATTGTGAAACTCATGTATTAAATTAATTCAATGCACACAGACTGAAGTAGTTTAAGTCTTTGGTTCTTTTAATTGTGATGATTTGGCTCACATTTAACAAAAACCCACCAATTCACTATCTCAACAAATTAGAATACTTCATAAGACCAATAAAAAAAAATAAAAAAAAACATTTTTAGTGAATTGTTGGCCTCTTGGAAAGCATGTTAATTTACTGTATATGTACTCAATACTTGGTAGGGGCTCCTTTTGTTTTAAGTGCTGCCTCAATTTGGTGTGGCATGGAGGTAATCAGTCTGTGGCACTGCTGAGGTGGTATGAAAGCTCAGGTTTCTTTGACAGTGGCCTTTAGCTCATCTGCATTTTTTAGTCTTTTGTTTCTCATTTTACTCTTGACAAGGTCTGGTGAGTTTGCTGGCCAGTCAAGCAAGCACATGGTCATTTAACCAATATTTGGCGCTTTGGAGAGTGTAGGCAGGTGCCAAATCCTGCTGGAAAATTAAATCAGCAACTTTAAAAAAGCTGGTCATCAGAAGGAAGCATGAAGTGCTCTAAAATTTCTTGGTAAACGGGTGCAGTGACTTTGTTTTTCAAAAAACAGTGGACCAACACCAGCAGGTGACATTGCACCCCAAATCATCACAGAATGTGGAAACTTAACACTGGACTTCAAGCAACTATGACCTTCTTCACCCTTCCTCCAGACTCTAGAACCTTGGTTTCCAAATAAAATACAAAACTTGTTCTCATCTGAAAAGAGGACTTTGGACCACTGGGAAACATTACATTTCTTCTTCTCCTTAGCCAAGGGTAAGACGCCTCTGAAGTTGTATGTGGTTCAGAAGTGACTTAACAAGAGGAATACGACAACTGTAGCCAAATTCCTTGACATGTCTGTGTGTGGTGGCTCTTGATGCCTTGACCCCAGCCTCAGTCTATTACTTGTGAAGTTCACCCAAATTCTTGAATCGATTTTTGCTTGACAAGCCTCTCAAGACTGTGGTTCTCTCTGTTGGTTGTGCATCTTTTTCTTCCGCACTTTTTCCTTTCACTCAACTTTCTGTTAACATGCTTGGATACAGCACTCTTTGAACAGTCAGCTTTTTTGGTAATGAATGTTTGTGGCTTTCCCTCCTTGTGAAGGGTGTCAATGATTGTCTTCTGGACAACTGTCAGATCAGCAGTCTTTCTCATGATTGTGTAGCCTAGTGAACCAAACTGAGAGACCATTTTGAAGGCTCAGGAAACCTTTGCAGGTCTTTTAAGTTTTGAGCTGATTGGTATGTCACCATATTCTAATTTGCTGAGATAGTGAATTGGTGGGTTTTTGTTAAATGTGAGCCAAATCATCACAAAGAACATTAAACAAACCAAAGACTTAAATTACTTCAGTCTGTGTGCATCAGTACCGCCGCTCCCTATACGCAGAGTACGCAGTCTGCGTAGGGCACCAACTCCCAGGGGGGCACCATCCCAGCTGCAAAAAAAAAATCGTTTTTTATATATTATAATAATAAATTAATATTAATAATATACATATACAAATAAACAAACATATAAAAATATAAACGTATATATTGCATTTTACGGTGAACGCAGATTAGGCTAGTAAGCACACGTGATGACACGCCCTCACCTCTGTTTACGGCTGGCTATTTGGCCAAAAATGATGATAATAATTGATGAACAATATGCCTGGTCCTGGAAAGACATCAACAGTCCGGCGCCGAGAAACGAAAGAAAAAAAAGCCCAAGATGAAGCCCGTGCATCCCTTTCAGGTACGTTCATAATACTGTGAAACTTTATTTTATTCGGTCGACCTTAATAATGTGTTATTTAATTTAATAATGTGAATACAAGCAGATCTAAGTAAACAAAATGACTTCAAATGCATTATATTAAAACAGATGCAATTATGATTATTGATTAATAATGACCATATGGTGTCATTAAATAACAGTGTTAAAATACATAATCTAATACAAAATTAACAGTTTACATTACAATTTTAATAGAAATGCCTGAAAAGGGCACCAAAAAGGCCTGGTTAATGCAGTTGTTACACTTACATGATCATCGAATTCCTTGTTTAATATTGACCAAACATTTGATTAAAATATCCACATAATCTTTCCTATCATTTCCTCAACAAAAATATGTGGACATCATAACCCTTTTCTGCTTTATTGTCAAAACTGCCACATGTACAGTGCATACAAGAGTTTTGAAGTTTCGTTTCTCTCACATCCTTGGTGCAAACAGGTAAAAACACAGAATAAAAACATATTTAAAAAATTCAGACAAATACAAATATTATATATTCTATAAAACACAATTTACAAGCATGGATATGATAGAAAGATAGATAAAAAGGCAGATAACCATGGTTTTATCATAGTAAAACTGCTTAATTTCCTTTTGTATGATTCTGAGACTATTAAATCAATTAGACAACTGTATTAGGAGGTAACTCCTTGTTGTTGATAAAACTGTTTTATTACACCGATCTTGCTATTTTGCTCTTTATTTACCTTTCTGACCAAAAACAACTGTTTATTTAAAAGTGCGCTCAGTAATTCTTCAGATAATATCTTCTGCTTCATTTAATGCAGGGTCAATGTTGAAATTTGTTACGAAAGAGGATCAAGTGATCAAGTGGTACCATCAAGCATTGATCCAGAGGGACTTAGCAGCTACACTTTTTATTTCAAGTGTAATTTTAGTTTGTATTTTTTGCTGTAGAGCTACAATTGTAATTTATAAATGATACAATTTATTTATGCATTTACTTTTATTTGAATAAAGTTCTATTTTGGCCCTATAGTATGTTTTTTTTTTTTTTTTCGTAATATTTGGGGGAGGGGGCACAAAAGCAAATTTCTGCTTAGGGCACCCATTTGGCCAGCAGCGGCCCTGGTGTGCATTGAATTTATTTAATACACGACCCTGGTGAAAAAACAGCTAAAACCAGCCTAGGCTGGTTGGCTGATTTTAGCTGGTCAACCAGCCTGGTTTTAGCTGGTCATAGCTGTTCAGCAGGCTGGTTTTAGAGGGATTTTGGCCACTTTCCCAGCCTGGCCAGGCTGGGAGACCAGCTAAAACCAGCTACTTCCAGCCTAAACCAGCTAAGAACAGCCCACCAGCCTAGGCAGGTTTTAGCTGTTTTTTTTCAGCAGAGGAGTGTTTACATCAGCCACGACTCTGAGTGTGTTTAAACCCTCTATACTGCACACCAATTGTGCGGCTCCAGCATAGATTCCGGAGCAGTTCGCGGACTCTTTAGTTAAAGCTGAGACGACTTGCGGCTTGATGAAGCATCCCAGAAGCGGCTGTCCATAATACATCGCTAAAGTTAGGCGAATCCCCCACCAGCTAACAAATTGAATTTCCGTAGGCGGGATACCGCGTTGTGACATCACTGCATGCGGAAAACGATGTAGTCCAAACGAGCAGTTCGTTGTAGTTCTTGAAAAGGGACTTTTTAAAAACTAAATATCTCCGATTGGAGTGGACTTTGAGATTTGTAACTTTGTAGATGTTTTTTATGCCCAAACATACACACCACACACTGGCTAAAGTTCAAAAAGTGGAAAAGCATAATAGCACCCCATTTAAAGAACAACATGTCAGATACAGTCAGGTCCATAAATATTGGGACATCGATACAATTCTAACATTTTTGGCTCTATACACCACCATAATGGATTTGAAATGAAACAAACAAGATGTGCTTTAACTGCAGACTGTCAACTTTAATTTGAGGGTATTTACATCCAAATCAGGTGAACGGTGTAGGAATTACAACAGTTCGCATATGTGCCTCCCACTTGTTAAGGGACCAAAAGTAATGGGACAATTGGCTTCTCAGCTGTTCCATGGCCAGGTGTGTGTTATTCCCTCATTATCCCAATTACAATGAGTAGATAAAAGGTCCAGAGTTCATTTCAAGTGTGCTATTTGCATTTGGAATCTGTTGCTGTCAACTCTCAAGATGAGATCCAAAGAGCTGTCACTATCAGCGAAGCAAGCCATCATTAGGCTGAAAAAACCAAACAAACCCATCAGAGAGATAGCAAAAACATTAGGCGTGGACAAAACAACTGTTTGGAACATTCTTAAAAAGAAGGAACGCACCGGTGAGCTCAGCTCAGTAGATGACCGAAGAATTCTTTCCCTGGTGAAGAAAACACCCTTCCACGGAAAACAACTGTGGTGGATGACCGAAGAATTCTTTCCCTGGGGAAGACTTCACCAGAGTGAATACAGAGGGTTCACCACAAGATGTAAACCATCAAAAACAGGAAGGCCAGATTAGAGTTTGCCAAACGACATCTAAAAAAGCCTTCACAGTTCTGGAAAAACATCCTATGGACAGATGAAACCAAGATCAACTTGTACCAGAGTGATGGGAAGAGAAGAGTATGGAGAAGGAAAGGAACTGCTTATGATCCTAAGCATACCACCCCATCAGTGAAGCATGGTGGTGGTAGTGTCATGGCTGCCAATGGAACTGGTTCTCTTGTATTTATTGATGATGTGACTTCTGACAAAAGCAGCAGGATGAATTCTGAAGTGTTGAAAGAACACAATTGTGAGGACACTACCTTTTCTAGCATCTTTGACAGAAAAGGGAGATTTGAAATTGGTCTGTAATTGTTTAATTCATTGGGATCAAGTTGAGTTTTTTTAATTAGAGGCTTAATAACAGCCAGTTTGAAAGTTTTGGGGACGTATCCTAATGATAGTGACGAATTAATAATATTCAGAAGAGGATCTATGACTTCTGGAAGCCCCTCTTTTAGTAGCTTAGATGGAATAGGGTCTAACATACATGTTGTTGGTTTAGATGATTTAATAAATTTGTACAACTCTTCCTCTCCTATAGTTGAAAATGCATGGAATTGTTCCTCAGGAGATTTATAACATATCTGATGTGATACTGTAGCGGATGGCTGCATAGTTACAATTTTAAATTGTAATCTATAAAAATAGTTCATGAAGTCATTACTGCTGTGCTGTTGGGAAAATTCATCACCTGTTGGTGCTTTATTCTTCGTTAATTTAGCCACTGTATTGAATAAATACCTAGGGTTATGTTTGATTTATAAGAAAGATGAAAAATAATCTGATCTAGCAGTTTTTAATGCTTTTCTATAGGAAATGTTACATTCACGCCAGGCTGTACGGAAAACCTCTAGTTTTGATTTCTTCCAGCTGCGTTCAATTTTTCGTCGTGCTCTCTTCAGTGCACGAGTGTGTTCAGTATACCACGGCGTCGGACTGTTTTCCTTAATTTTTCTTAACCGCAGAGGAGCAACTATATTTAAAGTGCTAGAAAAAAGAGAGTCAATAGTTTCTTTTGCATCATCAAGTTTTCCTGAGCTATCGGATATGCTGAGGAATTCAGATAAATCAGGAAGGTTACTTACAAAGCAGTCTCTTGTGGTAGAAGTAATGGTTCTACCGTACTTATAGCGAGGAGTTAGTTTTACAGTTTTAGTTATCTGGAGTATACACGAGACTAGTAGGCGGCTGCATATATGAAAAAAAAAACACCTAACCCTAAAAAAATTCTAACAAAAGATTTCTCAGCTGTTTTTTGCAGTATTAGGTGTCCTTAACAACATACTAAAAGTTTACCAAAGTTTGACCACTAGAAAGGTGTCATTTTCAAGATGGGCAGAAAACGCTTAAAATATCCTAACTCCTTCATTATTTGACCTAGCCAAGTAATCTTGGTGTCTAACCCAATGTTTTCTGGGTCTATGAATTTTTTTTTTATTTTTATTTTTTTAGCGCTTTTTACAATACAAGTTGTGTCAAAGCAACCTTACAGTATTAAAATAATAAAATAAAATGTCAATAATAATGCAAGAGTTCCATATTGCAACAAAGTCAAATTGGGGAGGACTCATCTGGTTCCCATGGCCTTGTGCCAGTGGCCGTTTAGGGTAGGAGTTCTTTCTTGATGATCTGTCTCTGGGGCTCATCTAGTTGACACGGTATCCGCTGACATTCGGCTGTAGGTGTTGATCCACCATCTGCTCTAGGTTTGGACTGGATCCGGGGGACTGCAGTGACCATCTGATCTGGATACGGACTGGATCTGGTGGCTATGGTGACCTGGGAATAAGAAACAAGCAGACTAATATTAATGTAGATGCAAGAGTTCCAAGTTGCCACAAAATCAGATTGGAGAGGACTCATCTGGTTTTCGCTGTCTTGCGTCGATGGCCGTCTAGGTGATGAGGTCTTCACTGCTGATCTGTCTTTGATATGGTCTCTGCAGACATTCAGGGCTGTAGAGGATATCTCTGGGTGCTGATGGGCACGGACTAGATCCGGGAGACTGCAGTGACCATCTGATCTGGATACAGGTGGCTACGGTGACCTCGGAATAAGAAGGAAAGATTCTAATATTAGCGTAGATGCCATTCTTCTTCTGATGCAACGAGTACATCAGGTGTTATAGGAAGTGTCCCTGGTTCCGGTTGACCTAAATAATGCAGCCTAACAATCCTTTAACGGATTTGGATTATGAAATGTATTAAGTGTAGGCCAGGTTAAAGAGATGGGTCTTTAATCTAGATTTAAACTCACAGAGTGTGTCTGCCTCCCGAACAGTGTTAGGTAGATTGTTCCAGAGTTTGGGCGCTAAATGTGAAAATGATCTGCCGCCCGCAGTTGATTTTGATATTCTAGGTACTATCAAATTGCCGGAATTTTGAGAACGCAGCGGATGTGAGGGACTATAATATGATAATGGGACTATAATAGATGGCGGCGCGTACACATCGCGAGGCTCAGTGTCTCTCCAGTTTCTGCAAATTTGCAGTATTTTACTTGCTCATCTCGGGTCTGTTCGTACAGAACAGTCGTGCCTTTACATCGTACACCCGACAGGAGCTTTTGGATATTGGTTTGTACATTCCCGACAGTTTTATCAGTAATATTCGACTCGTCCCTGAGATCTCTAGGACACCCGAAGCTGCGCACTCTACCCGGCCGGGCGGAAGTGCTCGTAGGCTGCGACGCGACCGTAAACAAAGACGGGGGAAGCGCGGAGGACTTAGAGCTAAGCTAAAGCTAACACCACACCGCCTCTCTTTACCCAGCATTTTCCTCGCTAATGTACGGTCGCTGGTGAACAAAATGGACGAGATTCGACTCCGCATCAAACACAGCAAGAGGAACTGGAACTGTAATGTCATGATCTTCACTGAAACATGGCTAAACAGCGATGTATCGGACAGTGCTATTGCTCTAATTGATCACCACACATTCCGGGCAGACAGAACGGCAGATGACTCCGGTAAGACCAGAGGCAGAGGATTGTGCATTTATGTTAACAAAGCTTGGTGCATGAACTCTGTTGTTATTGGGAGACACTGCTCAGCTAACCTAGAGTTTCTCATGGTTAAGTGTAGACCATTTTATCTGCCGCGGGAATTCACCTCCACCATAATAACTGCTGCTTACATTCCTCCCGACGCTGATGCCAAGCTTGCTATGAACGAACTTAATGCGGCCATCAGCAAACAACAAACTGTTCACCTGGAGGCTGCATTTATTGTTGCGGGGGATTTTAATCACTCAAACTTAAAGACAGTACTCCCCAAATTTCACCAAAACATTTTCTGTCACACCAGAGGAAACAAAACTTTAGACCATGTATACACAAACATGGCTGAAGCTTATACCGTGACCCCCCTCCCCCACTTGGGACAATCAGGCCACCTTTCTTTGTTCCTCACCCCCAAATACTCACCCCCTCATCAACCGTGTGAAGCCATCAGTGAAGACCATCAAAGTGTGGCCAGCGGGGGCAGACTTCACACTTCAGGACAGGTTTCTGCACACTGACTGGAGTATGTTTTCTTCTCAGGCCACCTGTGGCTCTCACACGGACATTGACAGATACACTTCCTCTGTTCTGGATTACATCAACACCACCATCGACAGTGTTACAACCCAGAAACAGATCACCACATACCCAAATCAGAAGCCATGGATGAACAAGGAGGTGCGTCTCCTGCTGAAAGCACGCAACACTGCCTTCAGATCAGGTGATGCACAGGCCTACAGCACTTCCAGGGCTAATCTGAAGAGGGGCATCAAAAAGGCCAAGCACTGCTACAAACTTAAGCTAGAGGAGCACTTTTCTAACTCTGACCCTCGACGCATGTGGCAGGGCATTCAGGCCATCAGTGATTACAGACCCAGCCACTCCACCCCCACAGCCACTAATGTCTTCTTCCTGGATGAGCTTAATGACTTTTATGCTCGCTTTGAGAAAGACAATAAAGAGACTGCCACCAAGTTCACTTTGTCAACCGACCACTCACCCATCACACTAAACTCCTCTGACATACACACCGCACTGAGCCGGATCAACGCGTGCAAGGCTGCTGGACCAGACGGTATTCCTGGCCGCGTACTGAGGGCATGTGCGGAGCAGCTCGCTGGGGTATTCACAGACATTTTTAACATGTCCCTTGCCCAAGCAACTGTACCAGCATGTCTTAAATCCACCTCCATTGTGCCAGTGCCGAAACACTCCAACCCAACATGCCTGAATGACTACCGCCCTGTAGCACTCACACCCATCATTATGAAGTGCTTCGAGCGGCTGGTCCTCTCACACCTCAAGAACTCTCTCCAATCCACACTGGACCCACACCAGTTTGCCTGCCGTGGCAATAGGAGCACAGATGATGCAGTCTCCATAGCGCTGCACTCTGTACTCACACACCTGGACAATACAAACACTTATGCACGAATGCTGTTTGTTGATTTCAGCTCAGCATTCAACACTGTCAGACCATCTAAGTTAATCACCAAACTTAGAGACCTGGACATTAACACTTCACTCTGTAACTGGATTATGGACTTTCTAACCAACAGACCTCAGCATGTTAGGTCAGGCCACATCTGCTCCACTACCATCATACTGAACACTGGTATGCCACAGGGCTGTGTGCTGAGCCCCTTTCTCTACTCCCTCTTCACCCACGACTGCAGGCCCGTGTATGGATCTAACTCCATCATCAAGTTTGCAGACGTCACTAAAGTGATCGGTCTCATCAGCAACAACGATGAGACTGCCTACAGGGAGGAGATCCAGCATCTGGCCACGTGGTGCACAGACAATAATCTGCTCCTTAACACCACCAAGACCAAGGAGCTCATTGTGGACTTCAGGAAGGGAAGAAGAGGTTCACACAAACCCATCCACATCAACGGGATGGCTGTTGAGCCTGTTTCATCCTTTAAGTTCCTGGGGACCCACATTGCGGAGGATCTATCCTGGACCACCAACACCTCCAGCCTGGTCAAGAAGGCTCACCAGCGCCTGTTCTTCTTGAGAACACTTAAGAAGAACCAGCTGTCCTCAGCTATCCTGGTGAACTTCTATCGCTGCACGATAGAAAGCATCCTTACGAACTGTGTCACAGTCTGGTACGGAAGCTGTTCTGTTGCGGAGCGTAAGGCACTGCAGCGGGTGGTGAAAACTGCCCAACGCATCATAGGGACTCCACTTCCATCCATTGAGGACATTCAGAAGAAGCACTGTTTGCGTCGAGCATGCAGTATTCTTAAGGATTCCTCTCAACCCGCCCACAAACTGTTTTCTCTTCTGCCTTCTGGCAGGCATTTCAGATGCCTAGCAGACTGAGGAACAGCTTCTTTCCCAGAGCTGTCTCCTTATTGAACTCTGACCCCCACTGACCCTTGGCCCCCACCCCCACACACTCCCCACTACCATTGCACTACTTAATATTCATTGCACTACGCTGTACATACCCATGTGTAAATGCACATTTCCATTGCACATATACATACTGTAAATTTGTGATAAATCTATATCTATACATGCCAATTTGTAAATTCCTGCTTCAGTAAACAGTAACCTGTATATTATGTTCGTATCTACCTGCAATTTATATTATAGTTAATAGCAACCTGTATATTGTGTTCATCTATTTGCACATTCTAATTGTAGTTAATTATCATCGGTAAATTATGCTCACAGTACTTCATCTGTAAATATTATCCATAGTTTCTCCCTGTACATATTCCCTATAAGTGCACTTATAACTTATACCTTTGTCCTGCACTTGCTGCTTATTGCACTCCTGGTTAGACCTAAACTGCATTTCGTTGCCTTGTACTTGTACATGTGTAATGACAATAAAGTTGAATCTAATCTAATCTAATCTAATAAGAGCTCGCTCAAGTACTGAGGAGCTAAACCATTCAGGGCTTTATAAGTTATTAGCAAGATTTTGAAATCTATACGATGTTTAATAGGGAGCCAGTGCAGTGTTGACAGAACCGGGCTAATATGGTCATACTTTCTGGTTCTAGTAAGAACTCTAGCTGCTGCATTTTGGACCAGCTGGAGTTTGTTTATTAAGCATGCAGAACAACCACCCAATAAAGCATTACAATAATCTATCCTTGAGGTCATGAACGTATGGATTAACGTTTCTGCATTTGACATTGTGAGCATAGGTCTGAATTTCCATATATTTTTTAGATGAAAAAATGCGGTTTTGCAAATGCTAGAAATGTGGCTTTCGAAGGAAAGATTGCCATCGAATAGCACACCTAGGTTCCTGACTGATGACGACGAATTGACAGAGCAGTCATTGAGTAATAAACTGTGTTTTAGGTTATTACATGCGGAGGTTTTAGATCCAATAATTAACACCTCTGTTTTTTCAGAATTTAGCAGCAAAATATTTCTTGCCATCCAATTTTTTATTTCAACTATGCATTCTGTTAGTTTTTCAAATTGGTATGTTTCGCCAGGCTGTGAAGAAATATAGAGCTGCGTATCATCAGCATAACAGTAAAAGCTAACACCATGTTTCCTGATGATATCTCCCAAGGGTAACATATAAAGTGTAAAAAGTAATGGCCCTAGTACTGAGCCTTGAGGTACTCCATATGACTTCTGGAAGCACCTCTTTTAGTAGCTTAGATGGAATAGGGTCTAACATACATGTCGGTTTCGATGATTTAATAAGTTTGTACAACTCTTCCTCTCCTATAGTTGAAAATGCATGGAATTTTTCCTCAGGAGATTTATAGCATATCTGATGTGATACTGTAGTGGATGGCTGCATAGTTACAATTTTATCTCTAATAGTATCTATCATGGTAGTAAAATAGTTCATGAAGTCATTACTGCTGTGCTGTTGGGAAAATTCAGCACCTGTTGGTGCTTTATTCTTCGTTAATTTAGCCACTGTATTGAATAAATACCTAGGGTTATGTTTGTTTTCTTTTAGGAAAGATGAAAAATAATCTGATCTAGCAGTTTTTAATGCTTTTCTATAGGATATGTTACATTCACGCCAGGCTGTACGGAAAACCTCTAGTTTTGTTTTCTTCCAGCTGCGTTCCATTTTTCGTCGTGCTCTCTTCAGTGCGCGAGTGTGTTCAGTATACCACGGCGTTGGACTGTTTTCCTGAATTTTTCTTAACCGCAGAGGAGCAACTATATCTAAAGTGCTAGAAAAAAGAGAGTCAATAGTTTCTGTTGCATCATCAAGTTTTCCTGAGCTATCGGATATGCTGAGGAATTCAGATAAATCAGGAAGGTTACTTACAAAGCAGTCTCTTGTGGTAGAAGTAATGGTTCTACCGTACTTATAGCGAGGAGTTAGTTTTACAGTTTTAGTTATCTGGAGTATGCACAAGACTAGATAATGATCTGAGATATCATCACTTTGATGCAGAATTTCAACGCCATTAACATCAATTCCGTGTGACAATATTAAATCTAAAGTATGATTTCGGCATAACACTAATTCGGATAGAAAATCAGCAAATTCTTTAATAAAGTCTGTATGGTGCCCTGGTGGCCTGTATACAGTAGCCAGTAAAAACGTCACAGGAGATTTATCATTAATACTTGATTCTTTGGATAATGTTATATGGAGCACCATTACTTCAAACGAGTTATACTTAAAGCCCGTTCTCTGAGAAACACTGAACATATTGCTATAAATTGTGCAAACACCTCCCCCCTTAGCTTTTACAGGTGGCACATGTTTATAACAGTAATTTTGCGGGGTTGCCTCATTTAAAATAATGTAATCATCTGGTTTTAGCCAGGTTTCTGTCAAACAGAGCACATCTAGCTTATGATCAGTGATCATATCATTTACAAAAAGTGCTTTCGTAGAAAGTGACCTGATATTTAATAAGCCAAGCTTTATCATTTGTTTCTCAGTATTATATACATTTTGTATTTGTTGAACATCAATTAAATTGTTACTCTTACATTGCTTTGGACGTTTATTGTATTTTCTAGCTCGGGGAACAGACACAGTCTCTATAGTGTGATATCTAGGTGAAAGGGTCTCGATGTGCTGAGAATTAACTGATTTCTGTGACGTGAGGCGGCTAGCAGACGCAAACACTAAGACTATGTGCCATATTTCTAGATAGGAGAGATGCTCCACATCCGGAGGGATGAAGACCATCTCTTTTCAACAGGTCGGGTCTGCCCCAGAAACTCGTCCAATTGTCTATGAAACCTATGTTATTTCGCGGGGACCACTTTGACATCCAACCATTTAATGATGACAATCTACTGTGTATCTCGTCACCACGGTAAGCAGGGAGGGGACCAGAGCACATTACAGTGTCTGACATCGTACTTGCAAGTTCACACACCTCTTTAACATTATTTTTAGTGATCTCCGACTGTCGAAGTCGAACGTCATTAGTGCCGACGTGAATAACAATCTTACAGAATTTACGTTTAGCATTAGCCAGCACTTTTAAATTTGCCAAGATGTCAGGCGCTCTGGCTCCCGGTAAACACTGGACTATGGTGGCTGGAGTCTCTATTTTCACGTTCCGTACAATAGAATCGGCAATTACTAGAGCACTTTCATCATGTTTCTCAGTGGGTGCTTCACTGAGTGGGGAGAACCTGTTTGATGTTCTGATCGGAACGGAAGAGCGGTGTTTTGACCCGCGACTATGCCGTCTCACAGTCACCCAGTTGCCCTGCTGCACGGGCGCTGTAACTACCGGAACCGAACAATTTGCATGTCTCCCTGAACTAGTCACATCCAAAGCCGTATCTAAGTCCCTCACATTCTTACTATCCTCCATTAAAGTTTGGATGTGTGTCTCTAGTTCTGAAATCTTCTCTGTCAGCCTAGCTATTTCCTTGCATTTATCACATGTATAAGGCTCACTGCCGACAGAGATAGATAAGCTATACATGTGGCAGGTGGTGCAGACAACAATAGCAAGAAAAGAAGCCATTACTCACCGTTTTTGTAGAATGGTTCCAACTTACCACTGTTGTTATGATGAACTCTTGAAGAGAGGGATGTGAGGAGGAACAACGGAGTGAATAGGACGTAAAAGGAATCGCGATTCGCAAGCTAATCGGCTAACTGAATGTTAACTTGTTGCAAATCGTGGTTGTGGAATAAAAGCGAAACGGTTCGCGAGAGAAAAAGGAGAGCAGTAGTAGATGCGAGTAGAGAACGTAAATGTAAATGCAAGTCGCCAGTGACTAGCTAATAGCTAAGCTAATTAGCTAACCCACTGCAGTCGCGGATTAACGGGTAAAGTGAGCGGTCAGATTAGTGTGACGGATAATTTCACAAGTCTGTTGGGAGTAAAGCTGTTTTTAATTACTTTAAACAGCAGAGAGTAATAATAAGATAAAGATTTCTAAAGAAAAACAAGCTCCAGAAAGCTACAATCACAGAGAGCTAAAAACACAAACCACACGGCAGCTCAGCACGGCAGCTCATGAATCCGTTGGACTTGTCTAAATTGCACTGACATGATTACATACTTATGGAATACATGATGTTGTGAGATTGCTGTAAGGTTTTATCTTTGTTTGGGGTGAACCAGAGATGTAAACGGTTTAGCCTATGCCATGTAACTCCTACTCAATACGTATTTTTGGACACAAACAGCTTCTTTTTTTTTTTTTCTTAAACACAGACTTGACATTCAATGTAAAAGTTATTGCACCCAAAAGTTCCTTAAATTGGAGTTGTATAACTTTGATCATAAACAACTCTAAATTAGCCCTAACAGAGGCCTGTGTGTGAACCCTCTAAATGGTCACTTATTTCAAATTGCTTTAATATATAATTGTACTTGTAATCACTTTCAGGTGCATCTCAATAAATTAGAATGTTGTGGAAAAGTTAATTTATTTCAGTAATTCAACTTAAATTGTGAAACTTGTGTATTAAATAAATTCATTACACACAGACTGAAGTAGTTTTAAGTCTTTGGTTCTTTTAATTGTGATGATTTGGCTCACATTTAACAAAAACCCACCAATTCACTATCTCAACAAATTATAAGACCAATAAAAAAAAAAAACTTTTTAGTGAATTGTTGGCCTTCTGGAAAGTATGTCCATTTACTGTATATGTTCTCAATACTTGTTTTGCTTTAATTACTGCCTCAATTCAGCGTGGCATGGAGGTGATCTGTCTGTGGCACTGCCAAGGTGGTATGGAAGCCCCGGTTTCATTAAGAGTGCCCTTGAGCTGATCTGCATTTTTTGGTCTCTTGTTTCTCATTTTCCTCTTGACAATACCTCATAGATTCTCTATGGAGTTCAGGTCTGATGAGTTTGCTGGCCAGTCAAGCACACCAACACCATGGTCATTTAACCAACATTTGGTGCTTTTGACAGTGTGGGCAGGTGCCAAATCCTGCTGAAAATTGAAATCAGCATCTTTAAAAAGCTGGTCAGCGGAAGGAAGCATGAAGTGCTCTAAAATTTCTTGGTAAACGGGTGCAGTGGACCAACACCAGCAGATGACATTGCACCCCAAATCATCACAGATTGTGGAAACTTAACACTGGACTTCAAGCTACTTGGGCTATGAGCTTCTCCCTTCCTCCAGACTCTAGGACCTTGCTCTCATCCGAAAAGAGGAGTTTGGACCACTGAGCAACAGTCCATTTCTTCTTCTCCTTAGCCCAGGTAAGACGCCTCTGATGTTGTCTGTGGTTCAGGAGTGGCTTAACAAGAGGAATATGACAACTGTAGCAAAATTCCTTGACACATCTATGTGTGTAGTGGCTCTTGATGCCTTGACGCAAGTCTAATCTATTTCCTTGTGAAGTTCACCCAAATTCTTGAATCTATTTTGCTTCACAAGCCTTTCAAGACTGCAGTTCTCTCTGTTGGTTGTGCATCTTTTTCTTCCACACTTTTTCCTTCCACTTAACTTCCTGTTAACATGCTTGGATACAGGACTCTGTGAACAGCCAGCTTCTTTGGCAATGAATGTTTGTGGCTTACCCTCCTTGTGAAGGGTATCAATGATTGTCTTCTGGACAACTGTCAGATCAACAGTCTTCACCATGATTGTGTAGCTTAGTGAACCAAACTAAGAGACCATTTTGAAGACTCAGAAAACCTTTGCAGGTGTTTTGAGTTGATTAGCTGATTTGCAAGTCAGATATTCTAATTTGTTGAGATAGTGAATTGGTGAGTTTTTGTTAAATGTTAGCCAAATCATTACAATTAAAAGAACCAAAGACTTATTCTACTTCAGTCTGTGTGCAATTAATTTATTTAAAGGAGTCATCGGACACAAAACTAACTTTTACATGTTGAATATTAATGTGTGTTGGCAGTTTGTGTACACAACCACCCTACAATGATAAAAATCCACCCAGTGGTATTTTTTTAATCTTTAAAAGTAATATACCCTTTTTAAAATCGGGTCATTCGCAGCTTCTTGTCGTGACGGAACACCAACAGAGGGCACTCCCACGATATAGAGGTAGATTGACATGAACGTCTTACCTTAGATCCGCCCTCACCGAGCTGAAACAGTCCGACTCTGATCGCCATTGTGTCGACTTAGGTGCAGAGGAAGACTCTAATTGAGTGATTGAGGTGTTCTGTTGTTGGATGCAATAATGAATTTTTAACCAAAGTATATATTACAGACTTTTCATTAAGACCCTAAAGAATCATATGAACTTGTGGAAAATGGGCATCCGATGACCCCTTTAATACACAAGCTTCACAATTTGAGTTGAATTACTGAAATAAATGAACTTTTCCACGACATTTTAATTTATATATTTATATTTTAATTTTATAATTTACCTGTATCTATCATGCAAATATGCTAATTAAAATATTACATGGCCAAAACATGTATCAGGCACCAGTATTCCTGGTCTAGGAGGAATACAAAGGAGTAATGGTCATTTTAAGGACCTGACGGCTGCCATTTTGAAAATGGGGCCTTTCTTGGAGTCAAACTTTGGTAAACTATTAGTATGTTTTTAAGTACATCTGATACTACTGTAAACCACTAAGAAACCTTTTGTTAGAATTTTTTTGGGGTCAAGCCATATTTGCAGCTGACTATAGATAATGATCTGAGATATCATCAATTTGATGCAGAGTTTCAACGCCATTAACATCAATTCCATGTGACAATATTAAATCTAAAGTATGATTTCGGCAATGAGTAGGTCCTGACACGTGTTGTCTAACCCCAATCGAGTTCAGAATGTCTATAAATGCTGATCCCAATGCATCTTTTTCATTATCAACATGGATGTTAAAATCACCCACTATTAAGACTATCTGCGGCCAACACTAATTTGGATAGAAAATCTGCAAATTCTTTAATAAATTACCCTGGTGGCCTGTATACAGTAGCCGGTAAAAACATGATTCTTTGGATAATGTTATATGAAGCACCATTACTTCAAACCAGTTATACTTAAAGCCCGTTCTCTGAGAAACACTGAACATATTGCTATAAATTGTGCAAACACCTCCCCCCTTACCTTTTACACGTAGCACATGTTTGTAACAGTAATTTTGGGGGGTAGCCTCATTTAAAATAATGTAATCATCTGGTTTTAGCCAGGTTTCTGTCAAACAGAGCACATGTAGCTTATGATCAGTGATCATATCATTTACAAAAAGTGCTTTCGTAGAAAGTGACCTGATATTTAATAAGCCAAGCTTTATCATTTGTTTCTCAGTATTATATACATTTTGTATTTGTTGAACATCAATTAAATTGTTACTCTTACATTGCTTTGGACGTGTATTGTATTTTCTAGCTCGGGGAACAGACACAGTCTCTATAGTGTGATATCTAGGTGAAAGGGTCTCTATGTGCTGAGAATTAACTGATTTCTGTGACGTGAGGCGGCTAGCAGACGGTCGGTTTAGCCAGTCTGTCTGCTACCTGACCTGGAAGCACTTTCATCAGGTATCTCAGTGGGTGCGTCACTGAGTGGGGAGAACCTGTTTGATGTTCTGAATGGAACGGAAGAGCGGTGTTTTGACCCGCGACTATGCCGTCTCACAGTCACCCAGTTGCCCTGCTGCACGGGCGCTGTAACTACCGGAACTGAACAATTTGCACGTCTCCCTGAGCTAGTCACATCCAAAGCCGTATCTAAGTCCCTCACATTCTTACTATCCTCCATTAAAGTTTTGATGTGTGTCTCTAGTTCTGAAATCTTCTCTGTCAGCCTAGCTATTTCCTTGCATTTATCACATGTATAAGGCTCACTGCCGACAGAGATAGATAAGCTATACATGTGGCAGGTGGTGCAGACAACAATAGCAAGAGAAGAAGCCATTACTCACCGTTTTTGCAGAATGGTTCCAACTTACCACTGTTGTTTTGATGAACTCTTGAAGAGAGGGATGGGAGGAGGAACAACGAAGTGAACAGGACGCAAAAGGAATCGCGATTCGTAAGCTAATCAGCCAACGGAATGCTAACTTGTTGCAAATCGTGGTTGTGGAATAAAAGCGAAACGGTTCGCGAGAGAGAAAGGAGAGCGGTAGTAGGCGCGAGTAGAGAACGTGAATGTAAATGCAAGTCGCCAGTGACTTGCATACAATGACCCAAAGCATACTGCAAAAGCAACCAAAGAGTTTTTTAAGGGAAAGAAGTGGAATGTTATGCAATGGCCAAGTCAATTACCTGACCTGAATCCGATTGAGCATGCATTTCACTTGCTGAAGACAAAACTGAAGGGAAAATGCCCCAAGAACAAGCAGGAACTAAAGACAGTTGCAGTAGAGGCCTGGCAGAGCATCACCCGGGATGAAACCCAGCGTCTGGTGATGTTTATGCGTTCCAGACTTCAGGCGGTAATTGACTGCAAAGGATTTGCAACCAAGTATTAAAAAAGTGAAAGTTTGATTAATGATTATTATTCTGTCCCATTACTTTTGGTTCCTTAAACCACTGTATAATTGTCCACCGCTGCTATAATTGTCGGAGGTTTGGGCACATTGCTGGGAAAAGGAGGTGTGCAAAGTGTGGTGGAGATCATTCAATACAAAATTGTAAAGCAGAGGCTCCAAAGTGCCCTAATTGTGATGGGAATCATGCAGCAGGGTTATATGGATGTGAACGCTTTGTTCAGGCTAAGCGTGTACAATTTGTGAAGGATCAAAGCAAGATGTCATATGCAGAGGCAGTTCAAAGAGTAGCAAGAGAGCAAGGAAATGGAAGATCTGGGGATGAAGTGGTGTTAGGAAGTGCCTATATGTGCCTCCCACTTGTTAACATGCTTCCTAGGAACACTTTTTGTGGCAATTCACCATATTTAAACGTTAAGAAAACAGGTGGATCTCTGGCTCCATCTCTTAGCTTAAATCGCACCACTTCAATTACCTGGGCCCCTTTAACATTTTCTGCAAACACTCCATACACCACTCCCTTAACTTCCTGTTGGCTTCCTCTAGGAACCAAAGCCTCCACTTTGTCCACAAACTTCCCCACATTTCTAGTATCATTATACTGTTTCCTATTTTTGCAACACGTCCGTTCAGACAGATGTAAAGAGGACGGCACTAAACCAGGGATGTCGCCTGGCGAATTGAATGAGACGGGCTGGGTAGGGCTAACCAAGCTCCCGGCCTCTGTACAAGCGGAATCAATAGAGCAGTTATCGGGGCAGCTGTGGAAAAAAAGGTGGCTTAACCCAGGAAGCATGGCATCCTAAAGTAGAGACAAGCTGCTGGAAGCAGCGCTTACCTGTTCCTCCCGATCCTGCGGAGAAGTCACTGGAGTGCATGGAAGCAGTGTGTTCTGCAACTCCATGTTGAGAGGCGAATTCATGCTCTGAGTCTCTGAGTGTGAGGAAGTGGCGTGTTGCTCACAATCAGAACCCAGCGTGATAGACCCAGAGATGAAGGAAATTGCTCTTTTATTGAGAAGAGGCTGGCCTGGGAGATGGAGGCGTCGAGCAAGCAAACTTTGTCGGTGTCAGGCATCTTAGCCAGGTTCACCCAGAGATGGCACTCCTGGACCACGGTGGTGGACATCACCTGACCCAGGAACTGTGGCGTGACCTTAGTCACTCATAGAGCAAAATCCGTACGCAGTTCCTGCATCAACCCCGAGTCAGAACTACCCTTGTGCAGCTTTTTTAGTGCCTTGGCCTGGTGTACTTGCAGGATCGCCATGGCGTGAAGGGCAGAGGTGGCCTGGCGCACAGCACTGTAAGCCTTGGCAGCCAGGGCTGACAACAGCTTACAGACCTTGGACAGAAGGCACGGATGGTTTCTCCAGGTGGCTGTGTTTTGTGGGCAGAAGTGTACAGTAACCTCACGCTCCACCTGGGGAACGTCGTCATACCCCCTGGCCGCCCAAATCGGGCGGCGTACCAAGCTTTCCATGTTTTTGAGCTCTTCATGAACCTCCGGGAAGAAAGGCTGGGGGCTGCTCAGCAGAGTTCTCAGCTTCTGAAGATGAAAACCCCTCCTCTGATGCAGTGATCGACACCTTAATCCTCTTCCTGAGTCCCAGAGGTAAGGAAACTACCGCACACAGCCGGACATATATCTTGGAAGACACTCTCAACGAACATGCACGCTATAGGAAACTGCTTTTTTAGCTGGTTTTCTCATGGAAGGACCTTGGCACTTATCTGTGCATGACAGGGCGATCTCTCCGCTGAATGCAAAGAAGTTCTCCACAGTTGAGAAACTCCTGAAGCTTGATAGTGAAGATTCCTTTCTTCTTTTAGAGCAAAACTGGACATCCTTTTTTCTTTCTTTTATTTACTGTTTATATTTGTCGCTTTGTTATGGAATTTACTAAATGATGTTTCATTTTCACTTTAAGCTGTCATATGTTTATGTTACAATGAGCCCCACCTATGGGATATTTTACTTCTGTTCTTTCGAAGTAAAGTGTTAGGTTCCCCTATTTGATGGTAAGATTTTTAATCTGTAAAAAAAAAAAAAAAAGTTATATTAGTTCCTATAGGAACCTTAAAAGTAGGCCAGGTTCTAATATGAACCCTTTTGCCACAATGGAACCTGTTGTTTTAACATTGAACCTTCTTAACAGGCTCAGAAAGTTTTTTTGAACTTCAAAGGTTAAATTTTTTAAGAGCACTTTATCCTAGATCTTAATATTTATCCCAAAATCTCAAATATGGCCAACAAATGATTTTGATTGATCATGGCATTGATATTTAGATACTTACTGATATAAAGGTAGCTTTGCAAAACAGAAATATGTTTGAATAATAAAGAGTATAATTTAAATTTGACAGTGTGTATAAGGCTAGTTTTAAGATAAAGGATGATTTATTATAGACCAGAATGAAACTGAACATTAATAAGGTCAAAACTGTAAGATTTATTAAAAATGTATTTTGGGAGAACTACCATCCTTTAAGTATAAAGGATATAGAAGACACTGTTTTACAAAATGAGTACATAGTAAACAGTTTTTTTTTGTTTTTTTTTAAAAGCAAGGTGTCAAACAAACATTGTCAACATATTGTATCATTTATAATATAATACTATTTTACCTAATAAACTATGTCTGAAATCCAGTTAATGAAATCTATAAAACTTTTCTAAATAATATTATGGCACTTCATCATTATATGGCAAATACATGTATTACCAAAGACAAAGAAAAGGAAATATTAACTTTACTGAAGCACTGTTTGATCTTAGTAATTCATGTTCAAAGTTGCCCTCTAGTGCAGATCCCTG
>NC_133366.1:30586520-30790617 GCF_049309525.1 Garra rufa | reverse complement strand
AGTTCACATTATCTCCAAATCTCCCGCCTGGAATTCAGCCTCTCTCATTGGTCAAGCCCACCTTTAGAGGCGTGAATCTTCCCAGATGTTAAAAGGGCTCACACACAGTTCCGCCTAAGGTTCTTCTGAAAACTTGATTGCTGCTTGTGGGGAGGGCCTCCACAGGCCCAGGCCCAGAGGGGGGCCTCAACATATGGAGCTGTGTGGACTCTCCACACAGACTACTCCCACTGGAGGTCATTTCACTCGACTATGGAACTTATCAAAATGTACACAATCGGACATCTCTCTCTCTTCACTCATGACCATCTCTGGATCCCCATCTCTGAAGTACGGCCTGCGGTTCCTCAGAACCGCTCACTCGGGAGAGAGGACTCTCTCAACCACAACAGAGTCCAGAACAACCTCGGAGTTTCAAGAAATTGCAACTTCGGCCATCAAATGGAACCATCCAGGACTTCTGCAGAGGCTCCACAAGACTCTCGGTCGAATGCAAGTATCGTTTCTTCCACTAAACAGAGGTTGTGTGTAAGCTATCTGATGCTGTGCTTCGCGTTAGAAACTGATGGTTCTTTTAGATGGTCAGCTTCAGCCTCACGCCCTTTTCCTGTACTGTTCTAACCATCCTCCTACCCTACCCTGTATGAGTGAGTATATGTTTGTTTGTTTAGATTAGTTATATGTTAGTCGTTAGTTAATAAAACTCTTGTGCACAAATTACACGAGTCTCTGATTCTACCTTGCAAATTAATGTCCCTTTACGATTTCCGATCAAGCTACATGCTCTAATGCATTATTACTGTAAGAATGTTATTTTTCTGTGGCCAAGAAAATATAATTGCTTAGGGTTGATACGAAATTACCCTGAATGTTTGCTAGACGAACAGATTAATTGATGGCGATTTAATCCCGTTACAGTTACTACTGGCGGCTGATATAAATAATGGTAATTAATCAAAATTAATTGTAATTATTTATATACATTTCCCTTTTGAGCTAAATTTGCTACAGCTGTGATGGTTTGAGATTTCTTTACCTCAACATCCTGCTGGAGAGACTGTGCTCATCCTCACAGAATATTAAATGACAGCAGAAGGGCTGGGACAGCCGAGCGGTCTGTGTTTGTAGCTCTCTGGAGCTTGTTTTTCTTTAGAAATCTCTATCTTACTATTACTCTCTGTTGTTTAAAGTAATAAAAACATAGCTTTACTCCCAACAGATTTGTGAAATTATCCGTCACACTAATCTGACTGCTCTGATCGCTCACTTTACTCGTTAACCGCGAGTGCAGTGCGTTAGCATTCCGTTTAGCTTGCCACTGGCGTCTTACATTTACATTCACGTTCTCTATTTGCGCCTACTACCGTTTTCCTTTTTCTCTCGCTGACCGTTCAAGCTTGCGAATCGCGATTCCTTTTACGTCCCATTCACTCCGTTGTTCCTCCTCCCTTCAAGAGCTCATCAAAACAACAGTGGTAAGTTGGAACCATTCTCCAATAACGGTGAGTAATGGCTTCTTCTCTTGCTATTGTTGTTTGCACCACTTGCCACATGTATAGCTTATCTATCTCTGTCGGCAGTGAGCGTTATACATGTGATAAATGCAAGGAAATAGCTAGGCTGACAGAGAAGATTTCAGAACTAGAGACACGCATCCAAACTTTAATGGAGGATAGTAAGAATGTGAGGGACTTAGATACAGCTTTGGATGTGACTAGCCCAGGGAGCCATGCAAATTGTTCAGTTCCGGTAGTTACAGCGCCCATGCAGAACATCAGATCAGAACATCAAACAGGTTATCCCCACTCAGTGAAGCACCCACTGAGAAACCTGATGAAAGTGCTCTAGTAATTGGCAATTCTATTGTACGGAATGTGAAAATAGAGACACCAGCCACCATAGTCCAATGTTTACTGGGAGCCAGAGCGCCTGACATCTTGGCAAATTTAAAAGTGCTGACTAATGCTAAACATAAACTCAGAAAGATGGTTATTCACGTCGGCACTAATGATGTTCGACTTCACCAGTCAGAGATCACTAAAAATAATGTTAAAGAGGTGTGTGAGGTGTATGCTCTGGTCCTCTACCTGCTTACCGTGGTGACGAGATGCATAGTAAATTGTCATCACTAAATGGCTGGATGTCAAAGTGGTACCCGAAGAATAACATAGGTTTCATAGACAATAGGACGAGTTTCTGGGGCAGACCCGACTTGTTGAAAAGAGATGGTCTTCATCCCTCCGGATGTGGAGCTTCTCTCCTTTCTAGAAATATGGCACATACATAGTCTTAGAATTTGCACTTGAATAACTGGGGCCCAGGTCAGGAAGCAGACAGACTGGCTAAACTGACCGTCTGCTAGCCGCCTCAGCACATAGAGACTATTTCACCTAGATATCACACCATAGAGACTGTGTCTGTTCCCCGAGCTAGAAAATACAATAAACGTCCAAAGCAATTTAAGAGTAACAATTTAATTGATGTTCAACAAATAAAAAAAATATGTAATATAGAGAAACAATTTCTATGAAAGCACTTTTTGTAAATGATATGATCCCTTATCATAACCTAGATGAGCTCTGTTTGACAGAAACCTGGCTGAAACCAGATGATTACATTATTTTAAATGAGGCTACCCCCCAAAATTACTGTTACAAACATGAGCCGTGTTTAAAAGGTAAGGTGGGAGGTGTTTCTACAATTTATAGCAATATTCTCAGTGTTTTTTAGAGATTGGGCTTTAAGTATAACTCGTTTGAAGTAATGGTGCTCTATATAACATTATCATAAGAATAAAGTATTTATGATAAAAAATATATCAAAATTACGACCTATGCTCTTACTGTCAAATGCAGAAAAGTTAATCCATGCGTTCATGACCTCAAGGATAGATTATTGTAATGCTTTATTGGGCAGTTGTTCTGCACACTTAGTAAACAAACTCCAGCTGGTCCAAAATGCAGCAGCTAGAGTTCTTACTAGAAGCAGAAAGTATGGCCATATTCAGGCACGTGCACAGGTAGGGCTCAACCTGTGCTGAGCACATGCCCTTTTTGTAATTACACTCGGAAGTGCCCTTTTTTTTAATAAATCAATGCTATTGGTAACCCTTTACGTCTGTTTGTCTTTTTAACAAATATTTAACCAATTAAAGGCATTAAAAAGCGCATCTCTTAGAACTGCTCAAACTGTCAGTCAAACTTCACAACTCCGCCCCCTCAGCGCCGCAAACTTACGTTTAAGCACATCAGTCAGAGCAGAAGCAGATGAACGTCTTCGTCTTGTAACGGTAAAATATCTTGTTGTTTGAATAAGTGCAACATTGTCTTTATGAAATAAACACTAGTATGTCTATAAAGGTTCATATAATGCATCACCACACCGGTGTGATGTTGACGTAATGTGATGTCGTCATTTTAATGATGGACAAATTGCACAAACCCACAGTCAAAAACCCGCGGTGTAACTGCATTTGAGTTTGACACAAAGCAACTGAGTGATCCTTGTCAGCTAGATGAAATATATTATAAGAAATGTCTATTTTGATTTTATGGCTATCTGCTGAATGTGCTGATGCATGTAAGTTACATGATGTAATTTATTAACATTTCATCATATTATATAGCCTATGGTCACACAGCATGGTAGGTTAAAGTTTACGATGCTATTATATTATTCATGTCAAAGTTATTAGTACTAATTAAATATAATATAAGAATGTTATTGTGTGGTATTTATTTGATGGTGGAGGGGTTCATGGAGGGGTGCCCTTTTTTCAGTTTCAGCACATGCCCCTCAAAAGGTCTGTGCACGGCCCTGACCATATTAGCCCGGTTTTGTCAACACTGCATTGGCTCCCTATTAAACACTGTATAGATTTTAAAATCTTGCTAATTACTTATAAAGCCCTGAACGGTTTAGCTCCTCAGTACTTGAGCGAGCTCTTATCATATTATAGTCCCTCACGTCCGCTGCGTTCTCAAAACTCCGGCAATTTGATAATACCTAGAATATCAAAATCAACTGCGGGCGGCAGATCATTTTCATATTTAGCGGCCAAACTCTGGAACAGTCTACCTAACACTGTTCGGGAGGCAGACACACTCTGTCAATTTAAATCTAGATTAAAACCCATCTCTTTAATCTAGCCTACACTTAATACATTTCTATAATCCAAATCCGTTAAAGGATTGTTAGGCTGCATTAATTAGGTCAACCGGATGGGAAGACGGCCATCGACGCAAGATCGCGAAAACGCGAAAAGTCCTCTCCAATCTGACTTTGTGGCAACATGGAACTTATGCATCTACATTAATATTAGTCTGTTTGTTTCTTATTCCGAGGTCACCATAGCCACCAGATCCAGTCTGTATCCAGATCAGATGGTCACCTGCAGTCCCCCGGATCCAGTCCGTACCAAGTGCAGATGGTGGATCAACACCTACATCCGAATGTCAGCAGATACTGTTTCAACTAGATGAGCCCCAAAGAACTCCTAACCTAAATGGCCACTGGCACAAGGCCATGGGAACCAGATGAGTCCTCTCCAATTTGACTTTGATGCAATATGGAACTTTTGCATTATTATTGACAATTTATTGTCTTATTTTAATACTGTAAGGTTGCTTTGACACAACCTGCATTGTAAAAAGCGCTGTATAAATAATCTTGACTTGACTTGTTCTCAATTGGCCAGCAAACTCACCTGACCTTAACCCCATAGAAAATCTATGGGGTATTGTGAAGAGGAAGATGCGATATGCCAGACCCAACAATGCAGAAGAGCTGAAGGCCACTATCAGAGCAACCTGGGCTCTCATAACACCTGAGCAGTGCCACAGACTGATCGACTCCATGCCACGCCGCATTGCTGCAGTAATTCAGGCAAAAGCAGCCCTAACTAAGTATTGAGTGCTCATACTTTTCATGTTCATACTTTTCAGTTAGCCAAGATTTCTAAAAATCCTTTCTTTGTATTGATCTTAAGTAATATTCTAATTTTCTGAGATACTGAATTTGGGGTTTTCATTAGTTGTCATTTATAATCATCAAAATTAAAAGAAATAACCACATAAAATATATCAGTCTGTGTGGAATGAATGTATACATTATACAAGTTTCACTTCTTATAATAATAAATCAACTTTTTGAAGATTTATGATATAATTTATACATATAATTATATGACCAGTACCTGTGTGTGTGTGTGTGTGTGTGTGTGTGTGTGTGTGTGTGTGTGTGTGTGTGTGTGTGTGTGTGTGTGTGTGTGTGTGTATATATATACATTGGTGCTAGGTGCCTATGCTTTTCACCTCAGCAAAACTAAAAAACATGCATATGACAAACTTTTGTGACCAATCAAAAATTAAGCATTATGTTTGAAGGGGAAATTTTCAAAAAGTAGGGTTTCCCAATTTCACTCCACAGCAACATAGGTAAACACCAATCCCTTTGGGTAACATTTTATTTTAAGGGTCCAGAATAATGCATTAGTTAAGCATTAATTAACTCTTAATTTGTTCACAGTTAAGCATTAGTTAAGCACAAACACACTAGTAATTAATGACTAATTTAACATTTTAAGGTTCCCAAATGATGTATTAGTTAATTATTAATAAACTAGTAATTCAAGATTAACTTGTTCACAATTATGCATCAGATAAGCATGAACACATACATAAATAATGATTAACTGAACATATAGTAAGGGCTTATTAGCCATTATTTGCGAATTATTAAATTTTTAAAAACACATAAATAAGCAAAAATAGATAACAAAAATAAGCTAGTAATTAATAAATAACTGAATGTACAGTAAATACATGTTAGCCATTATTTACAAATTAATAAGCCATTATTATTTTAATATTTTTTGGAGTGATGTAAATACATTTCTGTGATTTACCATCTATTAAGTTGACCAAATAATAAACTAGTAATTATGTTTAATTACTGCTGGTTTGCAATTATATATGGCTAAAATAGTGTAATAAGGACTATTTGATGCATCAGGTTCTACAGTTCTAATGTTAAAGTTATATCCACATTAATTATGGCAATTATATTATAGGCATTAATTATAGGCAAGTGACATTCAAGTTTATTTATCAGAATAAGCCAATAATTAAGGCTAACCTTCCATTAATACAGTACTAATAAAGCCGATTTGACCCCCTATTCTGAAGTGAAAGTTATATCCACATTAATTATGGCACTTATTGAGTGATATTCAAGTTTATTTACCAGAATAAGCCAATAATTATGGCTAAACTGACATTAATATAGTACTAATAAAGCCAATTTGACCCCCTATTCTGAAGTGAAAGTTATATCCACATTAATTATGGCACTTATTGAGTGATATTCAAGTTTATTTACCAGAATAAGCCAATAATTATGGCTAAACTGCCATTAATATAGTACTAATAAAGCCAATTTGACCCCCTATTCTGAAGTGAAAGTTATATCCACATTAATTATGGCACTTATTGAGTGATATCCAAGTTTATTTACCAGAATAAGCCAATAATTATGGCTAAACTGCCATTAATTTAGTACTAATAAAGCCAATTTGACCCCCTATTCTGAAGTGAAAGTTATATCCACATTAATTATGGCACTTATTGAGTGATATTCCAGTTTATTTACCAGAATAAGCCAATAATAATAATAATACTGACGTATTTACAGCATCTACACTTAGGCTCAATCCCAATTCTACCCCTTACCCCTACACTTAGCCCTACCCCTCCGTTTGGCGCGTTCACGTGAAGGGGTAGGGGTGTCTCATTTCTCTTTTGGTTGGAGGGGTAGGGGTAAGGGGAAGGGCCAGATAGCCCTCCAAACGAAGATTTTTCAGGACCTCACTTCAAACGAAGGGCTAAGAGAAATTTCCAACATGGCTGCTCACTCGAGCAAGCAGACTCGTAAATATAAGTAATTTTTGCCTTTAATAAGGATTTTGATGACAATGTTTCATTATATGTATATTACCTTCAATCTTGTGTTTGTGTTTATGGTGTTGTTTTGTAAATAAACGTTTGCAAAAAAATCGCTAAAGTTTGCTAGCAGATAAAAATATATTTTGTAATATCAGTGCTATGTCATATACACTTGACTGCATGTTAGAAACATGAAAGACCAGTGGCACGGCAATTTGCAACGGTGGTGTAGTGGAGGGTGTATGCAGGTATACGGTGTATACACACTACCACTTTTTAAATCCCCTCTGATGCACATTATTCAGTAGTGTCCTGCATTCGCCAAAATCATGGCAGTCCACCACATCCAGTCATGTGAATAAATGTAAATATTCACTCAAAACACCCAATAAAGGCAGTGATGATGCAGTCAGGACCGTGGAGCCGGCTTGCTTTGAAATGTATTTGATGATTGCGCCTAATGCACCTGCGCCCGCTCACCGCACCAGTAATTTAAATCAGTACATAATAATAAAAACGATACCTTACTAATAAAAAGAAGCTGATTTTTACGATCAGAAATTTCTTAAACCAGTGAACCCCTGTAAACATTTTAGTCCAAGGATCCAGAAAACGAATGCGTTCAAATAGAAAGTTCAAAACGAAATTCACAAATGAAGCATATATACTTCTCCAGGCACCACTACACTGATTAGCAATTTGCCGCGCATGTGATAATGCGTTGTTTGTTTTGCTTACGGCCACATGTGAATGAACGGTGCGTGCACCGTACATTTGTACTTTTTGCAACATGACAAAATTTTGACATCTTGGAATGAGTGATAAACATCTGCGCATGTCCTCTGACGTAACATTAGGAACTAGCGACAACCTATGATGACGTATCACAGTGTTGTAGTGGTGTCCCATTTCTTAGGGGAAATATTTTAGCCCTTCCCCTTTACACTTTGTTTCAAGGGACAAGGGGAAGGGGCGAGGGGTAGGCGAAGGGGTAGAAAATAGAATTGGGATTGGGCCTTACAAATACATACGTATTTTTAGCATTTTAACGTACAATACATACGTTTTGACAACACCTAAAAACAAATCCTTTTGAATACTGAAATCGCAGCATTGATTTCATTATTATTGTTGTTTTTAATTGTCATACCAATTGCCTTGTGTTTTAATTTGCATTATTAAATAGTTGAATCGTTTACTTTATATAAAATTATAACATTTCATACTGTTCTGTGTGATTTCTGCTGCCAGCTCGTTTCCAAGAATAGGTCTACATAATGTTAAGCAAGCCTACACTTTAAACTCAAATACATTTCTGCAATTGTTTAAGCATTCATGTAATATTAACTTTGTTTGCCTAGTGGGACACAAAGGGCGTTTTCTCTGACATGCGGTGACTAACAACAGAACCATAAAATACACTGAACACGCATCATAATTACAAAATGAAAAGATTTTATTTGTGCGCTAATCTTCAGAATCCATACAACTGCGAGGAACAGACCCAAATTAAAACCTTTATCCGGCGATCTTCACCTCCATCCCGAGCAGCGAGTCCAGCAGCAACAGCATTTACCCCGCGCTGAAGTGCTTGGCTGTATCCGAAATCGCCCCCTATACCCTTATTCACTATTCCCTACATTAGTCCACTCGTACAGTTCACTTGAAGAAGTGAATGAAAACGAGTGAGTGAATTCGGACACTAAGTGCACCGTAAGGACTGTCGCTTTTGCATACTATTACTGTTTAACAATCATTTAAAACAGACAGTTCGAGTAGTAAGATTAAAGGATTTATCTTGAACTATGTCAAGGAATTTACGTATAAACCCTGGTTAAAAAAAAATAATAATCTATTTACAACGAATTGGTACCTGTGTTGTACGCTGTATTACGCCATGAACCAGCGCATTGTAAAATGACCGGATGGATGATTCAGCTGCGGGCGCCATCGTCTGGTGATACACGGGAATTCAGTCGGCGCGCAACTCTCTCAGTGCATTATGGGTTATCTCTAGCTGTTGAGCGTACATCGGTTGTACACTCGTTTTTGCGGTGCATTGTGGGATTGAATGAGTGCACTCGGGAATGTCCACTATGGTTTCAAACACCACTTAAAATGGCTGTCCCTTCAAGTAGTGCACTATTTGAGGGTATAGGGGGCGATTTCGGATACAGCCCTTGTTTCAAATTCAAATTTTGCCGCATTTAGAAACGACAAGTTTTACGGCAGGAAAATCGAACGCTCATTGGTTCTCGCCTGCCTTCGTCACAGATTACGACATGACGTGTTTCTGGTGAGATGTGTTTGAATGATGCACGGGCGCAATCACGGAGTGGATCAAGACAATAATATGGATATTATTTTCAGCGATTATCAATTTAAAATATGCCCAGCACCTCAAACAAACCTACTGCATTCTGCCAGAGAGGACTGCGGCTGCAAATGCATCGTCATTTGGATTACTTTTTGGTACGGCTGTTGATATTTTTGCAATACATCGACGATTGTGATTGCACTTTTAAGTCTGTCATGTTTTGTTTTTTTATTACTGTACAGAGAGAGTTATGGTTAACGTTAGGTTTAGAGGTAGGAGTGGGATTATAAAAAATATTTTTATTCCAAATTCTTACTGAAATGGCAATTTCCCTGCATATTTTGGTCAGTTACGTTTTATATGCTTTTATATTCGTTATAAAATGGGTAGGTTTAGGTTTGGGGGTAGGTTAAGAGGGCTAAAAATCAAAATCGCTTATTAATAAAATTATAAAATTGCAATTGCTATAAAATCGGTTTCGTTTTGGTGGTAGGTTAAGGGTGCTAGAAAAAATCTAAATCTAAACGTTACGTATAAATACCCATGTATAAACAATGAGATCAGATTGAATTATTGGCTTATTCTGGTAAATAAACTTGAATATCACTCAATAAGTGCCATAATTAATGTGGATATAACTTTCACTTCAGAATAGGGGGTCAAATTGGCTTTATTAGTACTGTATTAATGGCAGGTTAGCCTTAATTATTGGCTCATTCTGGTAAATAAACTTGGATATCACTCAATAAGTGGCATAATTAATGTTGATATAACTTTCACTTCAGAATAGGGGGTCAAATCGGCTTTATTAGTACTGTATTAATGGCAGGTTAGGCTTAATTATTGGCTCATTCATTCTGGTGAATAAACTTGAATATCACTCAATAATTGCCATAATTAATGTGGATATGTGGATAATGTGGATATATTATATTTATTAGGGCCATTACTTTTTACACTTTATATGTTACCCTTGGGAGATATCATCAGGAAACATGGTGTTAGCTTTCATTGTTACGCTGATGATACGCAGCTCTATATTTCTTCGCGGCCCGGTGAAACATACCAATTTGGAAAACTAACAGAATGCATAGCTGATATTAAAAACTGGATGGCGAGAAATTTCTTACTGCTAAATTCTGAAAAAACAGAGGTGTTAATTATTGGACCTAAAACCTCTACAAGTAATAACCTAAAACACAGTCTAATACTAGATGGCTGCTCTGTAAATTCTTCATCATCAGTCAGGAACTTAGGTGTCCTATTCGATAGCAATCTCTCCTTCGAAAGCCACATTTCTAGCATTTGCAAAACCGCATTTTTTCATCTAAAAAATATATCTAAATTACGACCCATGCTCTCGATGTCAAATGCAGAAATGTTAATCCATGCGTTCATTATGTAGCGTTTTATAGCTCAAAAGGGAAAATATTTATGATTAATTATAACTGGTTATAATTAATTACAAATATTTAGATCAGATCTCAGAATTAACCGTAGCAGAATTAATATTACAATTATTTGATCTGTTCGTCCGCCGAATAGATAGTATAATCATTTATCAATTCTAGGAAGAATTACGTTTCTGGCCAAGAAAGAGTAACTTTCCTACTTTAGTCAGTACTAGCAATAATTCAGTGAGATCCACATATAGCATGTAGCAAAATCAGACATTCAGGGACCTCGGATTATGAGCAGCACTCAGGGACAATAAATTGTGAAATGTAGGGTATTTAATAAATGAATCTACGGTGAACGTACAACTACTGATAAAACACATATATATACAAAGAAAGGAATTAAATGAGGAAAGAGAGAGAGAGAGAGAGAAGAAGAAGAAGAAGAAGAATGGTAGTATTTAGTATCAAATAACCACAACCTAATGAGAATCATCAAAGAATCAATTCACCTTAAAAAGGGGCTCAACTTAAACGCATCTAAAATAGCGGTAAATAGATACTTGCATTGGCTTTGTTTGCTGAACAAGAGTCTTGATGCGGTAAACAATGGAGATTCTTGATGGATTCCGTTAAGAGAGTGAGCTGGAAGTTTCTGTAGTTCTTCTGAAGATAGGGAAATCCACAACGAGTCTACAAAGTTATTTGAAGATAAAACTACCGAAAGTTAGACTCAGTGATGAGTCTTGGAGAAGATCCAGAAGGTTGAAGAAAAGCTGAAGAGACTGCTGAAGAAAAAAAAGAAAAAAAGCCAAGATCTGCTTGAGCCCAGAACTTTTCAAATGTTCTCTGTCACACCCACGTTTGGGAGGACCGGCCAATCCAAAGCTTGGATTTTTTGAGCGGGACAACTTTCTTTGTCTTCACTTTATGGTCCATTTGCATGTCTATGGCTGGTCTGTGAAATTGTTTCAGTTTTACCCAAAATACAGTGTAAACAATATGATGCATCTTCTAATCACATAGCGTACAAAATTGTTTACAAAATGAAGAGCAGATCATTTTGGTACCAAGAACGAACAGTCTAGAAGATATTAAACCAAAGATACATTAATACACAGGAATAAAAGTATTCGCAGGGTTAACTGATACAGATAATTAGGTAACTAGGCAAATATGATAGAGAAACATACAAACAACACATGCATATACCAGATACATTTGTGATCGATTAATTATAGGCTAAATAAGGAAAAAGTCTTTGTGTATGTGTGTTTGTGTATTGTAATGGTTGTCTGTGGCCAGGCATCTCCTGCCTGGCACCGAGTTGCCTGTTGTCTCCTCGTTGGTATCCCTTTGAAGTCCCATTGGGAGACAAGAGTTAGTCTGTTTAGCAACTACGTGGCAGTGAATAGGGAACCATGGGCCATTTAACACCCATATAAATGTAAAGGGACAAGCTATCTCTTTAATTTATATGCAAATGTCAAAAGGCTAAAAGGGTCTTTAAGGCCAACGGCCTAACTATTATCATTGAAAATAGGCAGACGCTACAGAATTCCCCCCTTTTGGCTGACGAAGTTTGTAGGAAAACATCGTCAGACAACAGTTGCCGTGATGGTCGGGTAGCAGGTGGATTACGATGATCAAATGACAGGTGGATCATAATGGTCAGATGGCAGGTGGATCAGGCAGTCAGATAGCAGGTGGATCCTCAGCCTGGGTGTTACTCTTGGTCAGGTTCAGCATTGTCTCTGGTCTGGGTCCCTCTTTTCTGAAGGTTCCACTTGAAGGTCCGAGGAAGGGCAGCCATGCACCTGTTCATGGACCTTTGCACCCCGTTGACTCTGTTGAGCAGGACAAAGGCAAGGCCGATGGTTAGGGTGTACCCGATTGCTGTGGCGATGCACAGAGCCGTGTCTGCGGCAGTCCAGGCTCGGGCAACGGGAAAGTTGGTCTGGACCGGCAGCCGAGACAGTGCTTGGAGAGCCATGTCGTTTGGGGTGATGTCGATCACCTGGGACCCCCCTTCCTTAATGCTCAGCTCCAGTTCAGGTTCCAGGGTGAGATTGTAGTTCATGAAGAAGGCTGGGATTTCCACCTCAGACTGGTACTCTTCACTTGGGAGATGATCCAGTGCCAGGTCCCCGAGGTGGAGGATGGCACCCTTGGGTACTTGAATCCACATAGTCTGGTTGGACCGGCTGACACGGGTTGCAGGGTCGTGCTGGTCATAAGTCAGAGTGGCAGTATGGATGAGCGTGTTGACAAACCACTGATTACCTGGAATACCTGAGAATAACTGCTTCATGGAGTTCACAGTTTGGTTCAACAGGACACCGTGGGTGTTGAGAACCACCAGGGTGCCTTTTAATGATTTGCCTATAGTCTGTAGGGTTTTGCCCTGTAGTGTGAGTTGTTCTCTCAGCTGGGGAATCTCAGTCTGGATCTCCTTCATGTGTTGCCTCAGGGTAGACAGACTCACAGAATTAATGCTGGTGACCCCCAGGTTGAATAGGGTCCCAACAGCAATAGCGGCCCCGAGTAACGCTCCGAGGAACCGTTTGTTTTGCCTGTTGTGTCCACTTAAATCTGCCTGGGCAACAGTCATTTTCTGCAGCCGAGTGAGCATGTGTTTGGTGTCAGCCTCAGCGTGAACGAGGGCATCCTCAGTCCATCTGGCACCTCTCCTACTGTAGTGTGCAGGTGCCTGGGGATAGTGTGTTTTGTAGACATTTCGCGGGTCAAGTCTGATGAACACTTTCTGGGTGTGAGTCCTGCAGTTGGTGATGAAAAGTCCGGGCTGATCCCTCAGAACAATGCCTGATGCTGGACCCGGTGAGGTGATGTCAGGTTGTGGCTGTCCTCTTGTTGACCTGGGTATGGGTCCGACACAGTCTATTTGCAGGTTTGACCAAGGAAATGTGACTCCTCTGCGCTGCAGTGGGGCTCTGTGGTTTGGGTTTGTCGGTTGGAATTGACAACAAATGAGGCTTCCTTTCACATACTCTGCTACATCTTGCTGCATGCCAGGCCAGTATGCCACTTGTTTAAGTGTCTCATAAGTGGCTTTTGTGCCATGGTGTCCCGCCCAGGCTGTGTCGTGGGCATTCATTAACCAAACCCCCCTTTGGCCCTGTGGCAACTCAAGCCTAGGCGCAGTGAGGTCATCAGGGACAAACAACAGAATGTTGTCCAGTACACACAGCATGGGTTTCAGGGCATGTAGTCGTTTGAGGGTTGGATCGTTAGCAATTTGAGCAGGTGTGATAGGGTGGTTGGAGGGGTCAGAGAGGTGGTCAAGAATAGTTTGTATTGTGAGGTCAGAAGCTTGCATGTCAGCTATGTCATTAGTGGAGATTTGGGGAGCCAGTGTAAGTGGCTGTGGGTCAGGAATGGTGTTGGGTTGAGTCCGTTTGCTGCGAGTTATGGCTGCCACGTTAAGGGTGGGTGGGTGGGGTGGTGGAGACCATAGCTCGCCGTGTAGCGCACCTGTTTTGGCAAGGGCATCTGCTTGGTCATTGAGGTCCTTGTCAGTGCCAGGTTGCTTTGAGTGTCCCTTCACCTTCTTCCAGTAGATGGTCATTTCATGTTTACTTGTGATGTTGTCACATGTCTGGAACAGGAATTGGTGTTTCACTGGTTTGTTGTTTGCCGTCTTGAAACCATTCTGTTTCCAGTTCGGAAGGTGGCATGTGAAACTAAGTCTGGCATAGTTAGAGTCTGTGCAAATGAGCAGGTCTCTGATGTTATGGGTTAGGCACCTGTCATTCCACTTCAAGTTCAAGGCGCAGATGCTCTTGGCGGTCACCAGGGTGGACAGGCCGGGGTTCAAAGCGAATCGCGTACGCTTGTTAGCAAAGGGAATGTCTGTTGTGTGTCTCTTAAGAGTGTCAAACATTGTGAGGCTGATAGCAGAGTTGTCTGCCCACAGTGCTAGAATGAGGTTTGTTGTTGTGACATCATTTAGCTGTAGGTGTGCCATAACTTGGGTGTTGCCTGAGTCAGAGTCTTTGGCTAACTGGAGAGCACAGAGCAGTGACCTTGAGCCTGGGTCTTGGCTTGAGACGTTCCCGCGGCTGGTGGCGGGACTTCCCGTGACCTTTGTGACCTGGCAGTCTGTCTGGGGTGACTTTGGTGACTGGGGAGGCAGAGGTTCTCGTACTTGAGCCCAGATTTTCAGCTGTTTGAAATCTAACAAGGGTTCGAAGCGGTCTAGCAGATCTTTGCCAATGAGGAGAGGATATGAGTCCATTGGAGATATGTACACGGGGTGCACTACACTCATAGGGCCGATGGTCAGGTGAATTGGAGCTACCTGCTCAAGTTGGACCTCATTTTGGCTGTACGACTGTACATTTAGAACGCACCTCTGATATTTAAGTGTTCGATTCTGTCTCTTGGCTTCGGTCTGTAGCCTGTCAAAAAGTTGGATTGACATTAAAGTCAGATCAGCTCCAGTGTCAACAAGAGCTTCCAGTCTCACCTCCTTTTCTAATGTGATGGCCAGGTATAGTTTCTTGGCCACCCCCCGTTCGATTAGGTTTCCCAGGAGTCTTGGCACTGGGGCTTGTGTGGTGACGGGCAGGCAGTCGGGGCCAGTCTCATGTGGCTCGTCAGGGAGGCAGACCACCAAAACTGCGCTCTCTGGAACTTTGTGGTCCTGGCTGGAGGCGTGGTTCTGGATATCAGCTGGCTCTGGTGGTTTAGCAGTCAGCTGAGATGGTTGAATGATGTCATCACTTGGTGAGGGGATGTCTTGTTTTGTGGTTGACAGTGGGTTGGCACTGATCTGGTTGTGAGGTTCAGTTTGTGAGTTTTCTGTGTGAGAGGTGAGGTCGGATTCTATGCCTAGTCATAATTGATCTGACTTGTCCTTTTTATCTTCCTTGTGGGGCTTGTTATGGATGAGCTCCCTTAAAAGTCTCATGATCTCTGCTGATTCAGACACATCAGCTCTGTCCGGCGCGGGTGATTGTACAGATTTGGGCTTGTCTAGTGTACGTTGAGAGGGGCTCTGCTGCTGGCGGTTCGAGCTGGCTGCTCGAGTCGATGAAGTTCGGCTCCCCTTGTACCGTCTCTTGCCTTCCCAAGTGGCTCCACCCTTTGTGTTTGACAATTGCTGTTGCTTGTCCCAGGCTGTCTCAGGGCGCCCTGTCCAGTGCTTAGGACGGGCACCACCGTGGCCATGCTGCTCTCTGCTGGTGGGGAATGGCCTTGTCATGTCGTAGGAAAAGCTGTCACTGTAGTGTTGTTGGGTGCCCTCTAGGGCTAGTTCTGATCTTTGGTCAGTGACCGAGTAGATCGTGGGGTTTTTCACAGTCTTTTCAGAAACAGCCCTTTGTTTGACATAGGCTTTGTGGGCTAAGTCTCGCAGCTGTTGAATGGACATGCTTCGTGGACAGGCGAGGACCCCCAAGTGGTGGCTCACAGTGGGGTGCAGGTTCCGAAGGAACAATGATTTAAAATTGAAGTCATTCTCCATCCCGGGCTCGTTCCGTGCTCCGAAGTAGGCTTGCCGCAGTCTATTGTAGTATGCCTGCGTGGTTTCTAGTCGGGCCTGTTTAAGGTCCATGGCAATAATCAGTCCTTGTTCTGACTCGGGGTCAGAAAACTCTTTGATCAAAGCCTGTTGTAGCTGCTGGTAATCTTCTTTGACAGCTTCTGGCTGCCGGTCAAGGAAGCTCCGCACCTCACGGCTGGAAGTGATTCTGAGCAGATACAGTCTGTCTCGTGTGGTCACATTGGCCACAGCTTGCAAGTGGAAATCTATGTCTTTCAGAAACGCATGCACATCATGGCCTCCGGCAGGGTTTGGTGTGAACATGGGAATATTTCTGGCCAGCTTATCCAGTTCTTTGGGGGCCACACCGTGACTGGAAGACAATGTTCTTTGGAAAGGCCCCCACCCCCTTTCTGCTGTTGCGGGTTCTAGGATGCTGGCAGGTGATGTCTTGAGAAGAGGGCTTTCACCCCCCTTCGGGGCTGAGAATTCTTGACTAGGAGGCATTGGTCTCCTGATTAGGGGAAATTCGGTGCTGTACATTTCCCTTTCAGAGTCACTTTGCAGTCTATAGGCGTGTTTCAGTTCTCTTTGAACTATGTCAAGTTCTTCTTTCAAAAAGTCTCTTTGCTGGGACAGAGCCGTGATTCCAGCCCGGGCACTTTGCAGATGGCCTTCACAGGCCTTGGCCTTGGCTTCTCGTTCTTTGAGTTCAGTCTCTGCTCTCGTTAAGAGAGACTCAGCTTGCTGGAGTCGTTCACTTAGCTCCTCTCTGGCGTCCTTTTCCTGCTGCTCTCGGCGTACGGTGTCTACACGGAGATCAGTCAAGGCATTTTGGAGTCTTTCTACTTCCTCTTGTAGCTCTGAGTTCTTCTCGTCCGCCATCCCGCGAGTCTTTAGCTGGTCCATTTGACTTTGAGCAAGTGTCAGGTCCTCCTGAGCCACTTCAGCCTGGAGCTTTAGCGCTGCTGCTTCCCGTTCCAGTCGGGAGATGCTTGCTTCACTCAACTTTGCCTGAGCGAGGAGGTTGTGGGCTAGCGATCCGACGATCTTGGCGAGCTCTTTGTGGCTGTAGTCCTGCATAGGATCATGCGACATGAGGCCATTCAGGTTGTCGTCCAGCTGTTCCCGGCTCAGGTGCTGCAGGCCCCTGGTGGCTCCAGGCAGGAGGGTACCCGTCATGACACTCAGCCAGGCCTCTAGGCGATCCCAGTGGGCATTAGGACTGGACGACCGAGACATGGTGGCTCACTGGAGAAGAGAGAAAGACAGCACAAAGGGCCAATGCAAGTCCTTACAGTTTGAACGGGCTGCAATAATTAACTATAATTTCTATATTTTAACTATATTAACTATATTTTCTTTGTACGGTTTGAGTACAAACAATTAGCGGAGTGTAGACCGGGCACCTGTTATCTATGCCGTGAATGGCCAGGTGTGTCTAATTGTTGTGGGGAGTACCTGGAAGGTTCTAACTAAAGATTGTTGACAGCGATTTTGGTAGCTTGGGTCGCCAATCTATTACTCAGCCTTCCTTGATGATTCTCAAAGGTTCTTTCTCAAGACAAACAAAACAGAACAAAATTAGAAATAAAACAAACCAATAAATCAGAACACAGAGAAAGGTAGAGAAGAGAGCAGGTTTAAGCCTTTCGCTGCTGTTAAGGGTTATGATAGGGACTACAAAGTAGGGGGCGCTGCTGGATCATAACATCTAGGCTTTTGGCCTTGTAGCAGGAGCAGACTAAATTCCTGAAGGACTGAGAAGAAAACCTAAGTGGGGTTTCACCAGCTGGGTGGATCTGTATTCTATTGGCTAGGCTTAGTTACGAATTGAGTGGTCCACTCACTTCACCAACTAAGCTCTAGGGGGAGTGATACCTATAGATATACACAAATGGCTAGATACAGAAATCAGCTTTTAAATTTAGATTTAAACTCTGTTTAAATTAAATTTAAATAGGTGAGCGGTTAAGTGAGACAAAAGAGAAAGACGTAATAAACTAAAATAGGAAAAAAAAAAAAATGCAAATAAAATAAATGTAATAACAGAAAATTAAGAAGAAAAAAAAGGTAATAAAACAACTAAATAAAACGAGAGGTAACCAGAATGGTGAGAATGATAAAAAATTAAAAATAAATAGAAGGAAAATTAAAACATAAAACAAAATTAAATACAAATACTTAAGGAGAGAGAAGTCGCCTTAGCTGAGAATGTAAACAAGGTGAAATCAAAAGGGTAGGGGTGGAGTTTAAGAAGTGTTAGTAAGAAACTTAAACAGCCTGCCCTCTAGTGTTAGTCACAAGTACTGTGCCCTAACTTCGGTTGTGCTTAAATCTGAAAACGTTAAGATCTAACGGCCGATTTATTGCAACCATCACAAGAACAATGTGATTTAGAACCCAGTGGATTCTTAGAGTTTGTGCAACTTAACTGCACAATCGACTAGCAGGATTCCTTCGCTGCCAGTACACAAAAATAACAGTTTTCCTTCACTGTTACAAATTTATCACTTGATTCAATTTGTGCAACTTAACTGCACAGTTGTCTAGCAGGATTCCTTCGCTGCCAGTACACAAAACATAACAGGTTTCCTTCGCTGTTACAAATTTATCACTTGATCAAGGTTTCAAATCTCCCATTTACATTCCAATCAGTTACCGACCCGCAGTGTTCTTGTGATCAGATATGTACATTAGGCCAAAATTAGTAAGCTACTCTAATTATTGAACCTAAAGGGAGTGAGATCGTCTAGTTGAATAAACTCACATGTAGAGACTTCAATCTAGCGATACAATCAAATAAGGCAAAGATGAAGAGAGGAACATCGCTCAAATCAATCTTTATCGCACTGAGGGAAGATTGCTTCGTTCCAACAGGCGATTTTGATAATATTAAAATGTCCAGGAAAGAGATTTCTTCGTCTTTACAGAACTGTTTTAATATTATGAAACTGCAGTTTACTTACAGAGTTAACAGTGACTAAATGCTGGGCAAATAGAGGCTGTTGACTTTCAGTTCTGGAGGTGGCTTTAAGCCATCCAATCAGAAGAGTGAGTTCGCTTTGCGACTTGTCTCACTCTAAGCGCGCAAAAAAAACAAAAAAAAAAACAAAAAACAAACAAACACACAATTAGATTGACCCAGAGTTTGCTCACAAAACAATGTTTGAATGCGTCGCGTTCTCCACCAAATAATATGTAGCGTTTTATAGCTCAAAAGGGAAAATATTTATGATTAATTATAACTGGTTATAATTAATTACAAATATTTAGATCAGATCTCAGAATTAACCGTAGCAGAATTAATATTACAATTATTTGATCTGTTCGTCCGCCGAATAGATAGTATAATCATTTATCAATTCTAGGAAGAATTACGTTTCTGGCCAAGAAAGAGTAACTTTCCTACTTTAGTCAGTACTAGCAATAATTCAGTGAGATCCACATATAGCATGTAGCAAAATCAGACATTCAGGGACCTCGGATTATGAGCAGCACTCAGGGACAATAAATTGTGAAATGTAGGGTATTTAATAAATGAATCTACGGTGAACGTACAACTACTGATAAAACACATATATATACAAAGAAAGGAATTAAATGAGGAAAGAGAGAGAGAGAGAGAGAAGAAGAAGAAGAAGAATGGTAGTATTTAGTATCAAATAACCACAACCTAATGAGAATCATCAAAGAATCAATTCACCTTAAAAAGGGGCTCAACTTAAACGCATCTAAAATAGCGGTAAATAGATACTTGCATTGGCTTTGTTTGCTGAACAAGAGTCTTGATGCGGTAAACAATGGAGATTCTTGATGGATTCCGTTAAGAGAGTGAGCTGGAAGTTTCTGTAGTTCTTCTGAAGATAGGGAAATCCACAACGAGTCTACAAAGTTATTTGAAGATAAAACTACCGAAAGTTAGACTCAGTGATGAGTCTTGGAGAAGATCCAGAAGGTTGAAGAAAAGCTGAAGAGACTGCTGAAGAAAAAAAAGAAAAAAAGCCAAGATCTGCTTGAGCCCAGAACTTTTCAAATGTTCTCTGTCACACCCACGTTTGGGAGGACCGGCCAATCCAAAGCTTGGATTTTTTGAGCGGGACAACTTTCTTTGTCTTCACTTTATGGTCCATTTGCATGTCTATGGCTGGTCTGTGAAATTGTTTCAGTTTTACCCAAAATACAGTGTAAACAATATGATGCATCTTCTAATCACATAGCGTACAAAATTGTTTACAAAATGAAGAGCAGATCATTTTGGTACCAAGAACGAACAGTCTAGAAGATATTAAACCAAAGATACATTAATACACAGGAATAAAAGTATTCGCAGGGTTAACTGATACAGATAATTAGGTAACTAGGCAAATATGATAGAGAAACATACAAACAACACATGCATATACCAGATACATTTGTGATCGATTAATTATAGGCTAAATAAGGAAAAAGTCTTTGTGTATGTGTGTTTGTGTATTGTAATGGTTGTCTGTGGCCAGGCATCTCCTGCCTGGCACCGAGTTGCCTGTTGTCTCCTCGTTGGTATCCCTTTGAAGTCCCATTGGGAGACAAGAGTTAGTCTGTTTAGCAACTACGTGGCAGTGAATAGGGAACCATGGGCCATTTAACACCCATATAAATGTAGAGGGACAAGCTATCTCTTTAATTTATATGCAAATGTCAAAAGGCTAAAAGGGTCTTTAAGGCCAACGGCCTAACTATTATCATTGAAAATAGGCAGACGCTACAATGACCTCAAGATTAGATTATTGTAATGCTTTATTGGGTGGTTGTTCTGCACGCTTAATAAACAAACTCCAGCTGGTCCAAAATGCAGCAGCTAGAGTTCTTACTAGAACCAGAAAGTATGACCATATTAGCCCGGTTCTGTCAACACTGCACTGGCTCCCTATTAAACATCGTATAGACTTTAAAATCTTGCTAATTACTTATAAAGCCCTGAATGGTTTAGCTCCTAAGTACTTGAGCGAGCTCTTATCATATTATAGTCCTTCACGTCCGCTGCGTTCTCAAAACTCCGGCAATTTGATAGTACCTAGAATATCAAAATCAACTGCGGGCGGCAGGTCCTTTTCACATTTAGCGCCCAAACTCTGGAACAATTTACCTAACACTGTTCGGGAGGCAGACACAATCTGTCAGTTTAAATCTAGATTAAAGACCCATCTCTTTAACCTGGCCTACACTTAATACATTTTTCAATCCAAATCCGTTAAAGGATTGTTAGGCTGCATTATTTAGGTCAACCGGAACCAGGGACACTTCCCAAAACACCTGATGTACTCGTTGCATCAGAAGAAGAATGCCATCTACGCTAATACTAGTATCTTTCCTTCTTATTCCGAGGTCACCGTAGCCACCGATCATGTATCCAGATCAGACGTTCACTGCAGTCCCCCGGATCCAGTCTGTACCCATCAGCACCCAGAGATATCCTTTACAGCCCTGAATGTCAGCAGAGACCACATCAACTAGATGAGCCCCAGAGACAGATCATCAGTGAAGACCCCATCACCTAGACGGCCACCGACGCAAGACTGCGAAAACCAGATGAGTCCTCTCCAATCTGATTTTGTGGCAACTTGGAACTCTTGCATCTACATTAATATTAGTCTGTTTGTTTCTTATTCCCAGGTCACCATAGCCACCAGATCCAGTCCGTATCCAGATCAGATGGTCACTGCAATCCCCCGGATCCAGTCCGTACCAAGAGGTGGATAAACACCTACAGCCGAATGTCAGCGGATACCGTGTCAACTAGATGAGCCCCAGGGACAGATCATCAGAAAGAACTCCTACCCTAAACAGCCACTGGCACAAGGCCATGGGAACCAGATGAGTCCTCTCCAATTTGACTTTGCTGCAATATGGAACTTTTGCACTTTTATTGACATTTTATCTTATTATTTTAATACTGTAAGGTTGCTTTGACACAACTTGTATTGTAAAAAGCGCTGTATAAAAAAAAAAAAAAAAAAAAAAAAATTATATATATATATATATATATAACTTTAACATTAGAACTGTAGAACCTGATCAAAAGTCCTTATTACACTATTTTAGCCATAAATAATTGCAAACCAGCAGTAATTAAACATAATTACTAGTTTATTATTTGGTTAACTTAATAGATGGCAAATCACAGAAATATATTTACATCACTACAAAAAATATTAAAATAATAATGGCTTATTAATTTGTAAATAATGGCTAACATGTATTTACTGTACATTCAGTTATTTATTAATTACTAGCTTATTTTTGTTATTTATTTTTGCTTATTTATGTTTTTAAATGTTTAATAATTCGTAAATATTGGCTAATAAGCCCTTACTATATGTTCAGTTAATCATTATTTATGTATGTGTTCATGCTTATCTGATGCATAATTGTGAACAAGTTAATCGTGAATTACTAGTTTATTAATAATTAACTAATACATCATTTGGAACCTTAAAATGTTAAATTAGTCATTAATTACTAGTGTGTTTGTGCTTAACTAATGCTTAACTGAGAACAAATTAACAGTTAATTAATGCTTAACTAATGCATTGTTCTGGACCCTTAAAATAAAGTGTTACCTATCTTGGCATAGAAACGCTGACCTAATTTGATAAACACATACCACCGGGTATTCTGAAGCTGAAGTTGATGAACTTGCTGATGAACACAAGGATAAGCAGCACCCAGCCACAAGCACCAACCAGCAACCAATGACGGCGCATCATTGGCACACGAACAGGCTGTCAAATCCTACAAAAAACAAACAAACAAAAACCATAGAAACAGTTTAGTTCGTCAAAAATGACCAAAACCCCCTTAACCAAAACCAAAAATGACCCACTTGATCATATGAAGTATTTTGGGGATAAAAATAGGAAAAGGCAGATTTGATTTGATTTAGATTTTTGATTGTGATACTCTTAATGGAAAGTGGACATATGATAAAACTGATCATTACAATAATGCATGTTAATGCATTAATGAAGTATCAACAGTATGTACCACGGTTCTGTCAGTCAGATGAAAGCTGTTAAAGTTGAATGTGTAACTACAACAAACACTGCGTGTTTTCTTTCAAATACGTAATTGACTGGTAGAATAAAATAGATAACATAAAATTTTTTACTTAATTAAGATAAGGTAAAGATGCAAATAATTACATTTCAGATTGTCCATAATTTCGCCAATGAAAAGAATGCCCTAGGAGAAGTGTTCTGCATCTCTGATCAACAAACAGTGGTGTTTCTTTACTGAAATAATCAAGTCCATGTTTTTACTCTAATCGAGTGAGTCAGTGATTCAATGAGCCATTCATAGAAGCAGTCATTTGCTTTCTTTCTGAATGAATCAGCCAGCCATTTCAGTGAATTGATTTAGTAAGTCATTCAGTTATTAATTCAGACAATGATTTGCCACCACCTACTGGCGCTTTTAGTTTTATATTTAGAGAATAGTTTTTTTTGTTTGTTTTTTTTTAAGTGATAGTTCACCTAGAAATGAAAATGTTATGTTCATCTGCTTACCCCCAGGGCATCCAAGATGTAGGTGACTTTGTTTCTTCACTAGAACACAAACAAAGATTTTTAACCATTGCAGTCTGTCAGTCATATAATGGTTACCAAAAAAAAAAACGTACAAAGACAAAACCAAATTAAACCCTGTGGCTCGTGACGATATATTGAGGTCTTAAGACACAAAACGATCGGTCTGTGCAATTACCGGAACATTATTTACCTCTGATCCATCGCAATGTTCTACTGTCCTGAGTGAGTTCACAACAGCCCGCGGGCGGAAGCGATCTGTCATGCGTATACATCACTCATTGTTTACATAGTGCATACTGGCCTCTCAAAATAGTACTTACTTGTGCCTATCCTGATTCTAGCAACAGATTAAAAACAAAAAGATTACGTTTCCTTGTGCGAACTAATTTGGGAGTGTTGACTTTTCACCGACTACATTGCCAGAGCACGTTGACGCGTCACGTAAACGCGCTCCATACTGATGAACGTGGATCAGAGGTAAATAATGACATAAATACTGTTCAGTTTCTTGCACAGACCAATCATTATGTGCCTTAAGACCTCAATGTATCGTCACAAGCTGCAGGGTTTAATTTGGTTTTGTCTGTGTATGATTTTTTTACTCTTAAAGATTTGGTAACCATTGACTGCCATTATATGACTAACAGACTGCAACTATTGTAGTTAAAAATCTTTGTTTGTGTTCTACTGAAGAAATAAAGTGAAGAAACCTACATCTTGGATGCCCTGGGGGTAAGCAGATAAACATCAAATTTTCATTTTTGGGTGAACAATCCCTTTAAATAATTTAATATTTCAGTTTTTATTTGTATTGTGTGTTGAATTAAAATATTTCTTTATAAAGCAATTTTTTGTAATGTATGTGCTTTTCTAATTTTACACAATGCTTACTTTATATTTAATAATAACTTTATCTTTAATTAATTGGCATATGATGTGTTGATGTGTATGTATGATGTGATGTGTAATTTGAGATTAATTTTAATTAATTATTCACTTGATAGCCCTATTTAAAACATCAAAAATACACAATACACAACCACCCCCTAGCTCTGACCCCTCCCCAAAGGTTCACTGTGTATTTCGCACCCTCATAAAGTGCAACAGCCAAACAAAAAAAAAGTCAGTACAGCAAGGACAGTGAGTATGCAAATAACTACAAGTCAAGGTGCAAAACCAAACAGGACCACAAGCAGATGCCACAAGATTACATATGCTGCATTCACGCCATGTCGTAATTACCGCCTTCTGAATTATCTTAACGACTGGCTTATCCTGGCCCAGTCGGAGGACAAGCTTCTATCTCACAGATCCTTCCACCTCAGCCACCTGGATTGCATGGGACTCGGGGTCAATTCTGCTAAGAGTCTCCCAGTCAGCGGATATCATTTCTGGGAACAGTTCTTGTCTTCACCCAAATGAGAGTGGTAGTCGTGCCAGAACGAGCACTGGCCAATCAGCAGCTTGCGGCCTCATTCAAAATCGGAGCCTCTCAAGGCCTTACAAATGATGGGCCTCATGGCCTCTCCGTCGCCAGTACTTCAGTTAGGCCTGCTTTGCATGTGGCCCCTTCAGTATTGGCTGAAGCCAAGAGTTCCGTGGAATGGGCTCAGCTCAATTTGCGTTCTCTGAGAGCAACGCATGTGCCGGGCAGGCTGAACCAACGTTAAAGACTTCTCTGCTAGTGGTATTATCTTCAGTAAAAAGTATGGGTGACTTACAGGCACTCACTGTGAACCCCGCCTGCCTTGAGTTCGGGCCTAACAACTCTAAGGTAGTCCTGAAGCCATGGCAGGGGTATGTGCCTGAAGTGCTCTCGACCCCATTCAGAGCCAAGATTATTACTCTCTTGGTGCTTCCTCCTTCAGAGCAAGACCAAGAATCTAACCTTCTCAAGGAGGAGTTATATTGAACGTTCCGCTTTATCCAGACAGTCGGACAACTGTTTGTATGCTTTGGTGGCCATACCAAAAGGCTTCCGGTCATGAAGCAGAGGCTATCCAAATGGATAGTTGAGGCTATTATGCTTGCATACTCATCCTTGGGCCTACAATGGCCCATGGGAGTAAGAGTCCAGTCGACTAGAGGCGTCTTCTCGTCCTGGGAGTGGTCCAGCGGTGTGTCCATTGTCCATTAGGTTGGGCCACTTTTGGCCCTATTATTCCACAGGGTTCTGCCCAAAGACAGCCCCATTAGCCCCCCCACCCCCCGGTGCTAAGTCTAGTATTAGTCATCCCTCTAGCACAGCACTGCGGGATTGTACTGTTTCCCCAAAGCATCTTAAGCAGACGCAGTACAAGTGAAATATCGATTGGCGCTTCAGTCGAAGTAACCAGAGATCCCAAGGCCAAATTCCAGCTTTTATAGCCAGATAGCCCCATCCCTTCTAGCAGGCTTCATCGCCATAGGCTTGTGCAGCTCCACTGCTGAGCCATTGGTTCTTTTTTTTTTATTTACTGCACAAACCAATGGCTGTGCATTTACACAGACGCAGCACTCATTCTCATATTTCAAGAAACCAAGGTTACGTTAGTAACCAAGTACGTTTTAAAGACATATTTATTGATTAAATATTTCCATCATTTGAGCAGCTGCAAAATAATAAAAAAAATAATAATAATAAATAAACTTTGTTAAACAAAATAATCCATTTCACCCCAATTCTCCAAATCAATCAGTAATGGAAATGATAATTTTGCCTGATCCCCATAAGAAAGGATGTATTTAATAAATGAATAAATAAATATGAAACACTTTTTCAGTTGACAAACACATCAACTCTAGAACACTTAAAATCTTGCTGGGAGGATGATTTGGGTGTTGAAACTACAGAGGAGCAATGAGAGAAAGTCCTTAAACAGATTCATAGATCATAGGCACACCCGCATACAATATAAAGTAATACATTGTTTACACTGGTCTAAGCAAAAACTCAAAATATTTCCAGATGTGATCATTGTGGGCATGCACATTGGCTCATATGTTTTGGAACTGCCCAAAATTATCAACCAACTGGAACAACCAAAGTGTTTTCCTGACATTTTCAAGAATATTGCAAAGGCCTATTGATAAAAATCTGATGGCAGTTTTGGGTATTGCCGAATCTGAAATAGCTAAAAACAGTACTGAAACATTTTCATTTACCAGTCTACTAGCACAAAGGTTAATATAATTACCTGGAAACAGAATGCTGCCTCTACATATGTAAATCTAATTAGGGACGTAAAGAAGCATTTGGGGCTAGAGAAAATCATATTCCTTATATAGATTAATGATATAAACTGTAGGGGTGGGCGATATGACCTAAAATTAATATCACGGTATTTTTCATCTTTTGAATGGTGACGGTATAATATCACGGTATTACTTTTTTTGGTATATTTGGGGAGGAGTAGCCTGTCCTGTCCCTTTAGTATGTGAATAAAGTTAATATTTTTATAATATAATAAGTAAATGGTAGGTATCCTTATCAAAAAGAGACATGGGAGAGTATGCATTCTTAACATATTTATTTAGCAAAAAACCTAAAGATCTTACTTAACAGTGTACAACAAAACAAAATATTTTTTTATTGAAATTTAATTTCTGCAATATTTAAAACCTTTAAATAACTGGGGGAAATCAACCCATGGCAACAGTTTAAAAGTAGACCAATCCTGTGGGGAAAAACGCAGACTTGGCAACCCTGCATCCAACACGAGCTGCTGCTGGAGTTAATGTCATTGCACACACGAGTACGACATTTTCGTCTGAGATTTTTGCACGTAAAAAAAAAAAAATACAGGTTATGTTAATCGAGTTTACACACTGCCTCTGAAACTTTCGTCCGTCATAAATTTTTTTTTTAAAAATCGGATCGTGTTTGATTTTCTGCATTTTCGTATCCATAATAAGCATTTTGATAAGGATGGCGAATATGAGAAAAAAAAAAAAAAGCATACGAAAATCGGTGTACAATGACCTTTAGATTTGAATGATCACGGGTCGAAAGTAAAGAGAGATTACAAACATAGACTGGAGGATATGCTGCAATCTTGTACTCACTGACAAATATCTATTAACGTTATAAGATGTGCTGCTCCCTTTACACAGAGTGTGCGTTATCGTAAAATTGAAAGTAAAAGTAAACAGGCCGGTAGCGTTCGCCTCGCACCCGCTCAATTTGTGATCCGCTGTGTAAATCCTTCGGCCGGCCGCCGGGAAAAGTCCCGGTCGTCCCGATTGCCACTCCGCCCCTGGTATAGGCTACAGGCCCGACCTTTCTTCACACTGTTTCACCAGTCGTTTAATGGAAACTCCCCTTTTGCCTACCACCTGCAAAGCTGATACGAATATGTTTTACTTTTTTATTTACAACAAGATATATAGTATAAGGACAGGTATTCAGACCACAACTGAACGTTTGAAGAAAATTTAATGCCTTATTATTTAGAATGAGCTATTATTGATGTAAATGCAGCCGTTCGAGGCACATAATTGATTTATTACGGTATTGATGGTATTAGAATATCCATGTCGTTGCGCAATGTCACACCGCTGATGACTATGACACCGGTGTACCGCCCACCCCTAATAAACTCTATTGGAAATAGTTAAATTGATCCCTTAAAACAAAGAAACATTTAAACTAAGAAGAGGATTAGACTAATACTTTAGGTATGTATTGGCCTAATGCCAGAATAGCCTAATCAGATTAGCAAACAAACTGCAGCAGTCACCACATTCCAGAAGAATCAAAAAGATTCTCCCAATCAGTTGTCGATCGTAAAACCGATCGAACACCCACATGACGCCAGTAATTCCCACCAGCTCCTGACCTGCTCTGACAGGTTCACATTAATCCGTGTCCGAAACATAGGGAAAGACTAATTTACAGATACTAATTTACAGATTTACAGATTACCGAAAGTAAACTTAAACCTATCCAACAGAACTACCGTCAGCGCTCTGTACACGCATAACTTATTCACATGCACTACCCTTACAAAACGAATAAGGAATTTATTACATATTTACATATCATTAAATAAATTAGCACGATAGTATTGTGTATCGGCGATCTCACAGGCTGACGATAGGACGATATGAAAATTTTGCATATTGCCCAACACTAGTGTCTTACCGTGCGATAGGAAACGCTGAGTTTTTGGTTTCAGAACAGCTGAACTGAGTTAGTTAAATCCACTCTGAGTTTAGCACTTTCACTATGACTATAAAAAGACATGATCAGTGGAGCTCCAAAATTATGATTCACCATGGCAACATCTCCCACTTAAAAGAGAAAAAGAACTTGAGAAGTGTGTCATAATAAAGCTCTGTAAATAATTAAGTTGGCTTGGGAAAGCCAACTTACTGAAATCCTATTTAAACTTATTATTATTCTTCTTTTTTTTACCGAAAATTTTTTAGACACTATCTCCTCCTAGACCGTTCAAGCTACATACTCCAAACTCGGGTCAGATCTTCATACTGTTCAGACTTAGTGTGCTATATCTTTTCAGACTGTTTTGAGTTATGGTTTTCTTAAAAATTAATATTAAAAATCATAAAAAGGTCCCATAGACTTTCATTGACCAAAAGTCCATGTCTGTTTGAACTGTGTTTAATGTAAACTGCTAGAAGCCATTGATACTCAATTAAGCTTTAAGCTATCTATGTTCTTTCTAATTAATAACTAATCTATCTATCTATCTATCTATCTATCTATCTTCAAACCTTATATATCTATCTATCTATCTATATTCAAACCCTATCTATCTATCTATCTATCTATCTATCTATCTATCTATCTATCTTCAAACCTTATATATCTATCTATCTATCTATATTCAAACCCTATCTATCTATCTATCTATCTATCTATCTATCTATCTATCTTCAAACCTTATCTATCTATCTATCTATCTATCTATCTATCTATCTATCTATCTATCTATCTCTTCAAACCTTATCTATCTATCTATCTTCAAACCTTATCTATCTATCTATCTATCTATCTATCTATCTGTTTAAAATCATGCTAGCGACTTGCTAGTCTTGCTAAAATCATGCTAGCGACTTGCTAGTCATGCTAAAATCATGCTAGCGACTTGCTAGTCATGCTAGAATCATGCTAGCGACTTGCTAGTCATGCTAGAATCATGCTAGCGACTTGCTAGTCGTGCTAAAATAATGTTAAAATCATGCTAGCGACTTGCTAGTCATGCTAAAATCATGCTAGCGACTTGCTAGTCTTGCTAAAATCATGCTAGCGACTTGCTAGTCAAGCTAAAATCATGCTAGCGACTTGCTAGTCATGCTAAAATAATGCTAAAATCATGCTAGCGACTTGCTAGTCAAGCTAAAATAATGATAAAATCATGCTAGCGACTTGCTAGTAATGCTAAAATCATGCTAGCGACTTGCTAGTCATGCTAAAATCAGGCTAGCGACTTGCTAGTCATGTTTAAAATCATGCTAGCGACTTGCTAGTCTTGCTAAAATCATGCTAGCGACTTGCTAGTCATGCTAAAATCATGCTAGCGACTTGCTAGTCATGCTAGAATCATGCTAGTGACTTTGCTAGTCATGCTAAAATAATGTTAAAATCATGCTAGCGACTTGCTAGTCGTGCTAAAATCATGCTAGCGACTTGCTAGTCATGCTAAAATCATGCTAGCGACTTGCTAGTCATGCTAAAATCATGCTAGCGACTTGTTAGTCATGGTAAAATCATGCTAGCGACTTGCTAGTCATGCTAAAAATCATGTTAGCGACTTGCTAGTCATGTTTAAAATCATGCTAGTGACTTGCTAGTCTTGCTAAAATCATGCTAGCGACTTGCTAGTCATGCTAAAATCATGCTAGCGACTTGCTAGTCATGCTAGAATCATGCTAGTGACTTTGCTAGTCATGCTAAAATAATGCTAAAATCATGCTAGCGACTTGGTAGTTGTGCTAAAATCATGCTAGCGACTTGCTAGTCGTGTTAAAATCATGCTAGCGACTTGCTAGTCGTGCTAAAATCATGCTAGCGACTTGTTAGTCATGGTAAAAATCATGTTAGCGACTTGCTAGTCTTGCTTAAATAATGCTAGCGACTTGCTAGTCTTGCTAAAATCATGCTAGTGACTTGGTAGTCATGCTAATATCATGCTAACAACTTGCTAGTCATGCTAGAATCATGCTAGCGACTTTGCTAGTCATGCTAAAATCATGCTAGCGACTTGCTAGTCATGCTAGAATAATGCTAGCGACTTGCTAGTCGTGCAAAAATAATGCTAAAATCATGCTAGCGACTTGCTAGTCATGCTAAAATCATGCTAGCGACTTGCTAGTTGTGCTAAAATCATGCTAGCGACTTGCTAGTCGTGCTAAAATCATGCTAGCGACTTGTTAGTCATGGTAAAATCATGCTAGCGACTTGCTAGTCATGCTAAAAATCATGTTAGCGACTTGCTAGTCTTGCTTAAATAATGCTAGCGACTTGCTAGTCTTGCTAAAATCATGCTAGCGACTTGCTAGTCATGCTAACGACTTGCTAGTCATGCTAGAATCATGCTAGCGACTTGCTAGTCATGTTAAAATCATGCTAGCGAATTGGTAGTCATGCTAAAATGCATGCTAGCGACTTGCTAGTCATGCTAAAATCATGCTAGCGACTTGTTAATCATGGTAAAATCATGCTAGCGACTTGGTAGTCATGCTAAAATTATGCTAAAATCATGCTAGCGACTTGCTAGTCGTGCTAAAATCATGCTAGCGACTTGCTAGTCGTGTTAAAATCATGCTAGCGACTTGCTAGTGGTGCTAAAATCATGCTAGCGACTTGCTAGTCATGCTAAAATCATGCTAGCGACTTGCTAGTCATGCTAAAAATCATGTTAACAACTTGCTAGTCTTGCTTAAATAATGCTAGCAACCGCATAGCAACACCTTAGCAACCACCCTGGGTACCTTAGCAACCGCATAGCAACACCTTAGCATCTATTCACATTCAAACTATTTATATCTTCTAACTATTTATATCTATAAATCTATCTATTTTCAAACTATTTATATCTATCTAGCCTATCTATCTTCAAACTTTATTAATCAAACTAAAACTATTTCAAACTGAAAACCTTTAAACTTTCTTTAAACTAAAAGCTTTTAAAACTACTTAAAACTTACTGGCTAGGCTTTCTCAAGCCAACTTAAAGTTTGCTAACAAACTTTTTATCTAGTTACAATTTAAGTTCACATCTCGCACAGCTCTGAGCCTCACTTGGTTCTTGCTTCGGCATCCCATATTGAACTGCATCATAGCGCCGGGATGGTAATCCTCTGGTGTAAAGTGAATGCGTTTTTCAAAGCAGATGCATTAGTGTAGGCCCGTCTCTTCACCCGCACAAAAGCACTCAGATACGGAAGATAGTACCGTTCTTTTTATTGTAGGTAAACCTGTGGGTACGAAGTCCTGACAGGTTGGAGTTTGTGCAGCCTCCACAAACACAATTATTTACCATGACGATGATCAATTGAAATAAAAATAACTAGCAAAAACACACTGACTCATGACTGCTCCTACTGAATGGCAAACGACTCCCTCTTGTGACGTCATATGACGCAGTGTGAAAAAAAAAAAAAAGTTGTTTTTGAAAGCTGTCAAGGAAACCGTCACTTTGTCTTCTAAATTTGTGCCCCTGCGTCTTGTAGAACATTTTCAAATCCTGCATTAACGGTTCATATAGTATTTTCATGCACGTATATATATTTATCTGGAATTTTTTTTAACCTGCAATATGCACTTTAAGATGTTTTTGATGAAATCCGAGGCCTATCTGAACTTCCATAGACTGCAAGGGTCCTACCACGGTCAAGGCACAGAAATGCAGTAAGAACATAATTAAAATGGTCCATGTGACCAGTGGTTCAACCGTAATTTTACGAAGCTATGAGAATACGACTTTATTCAACAGTTCTCCACCATTATGGAGAGTACCACGACGCATGCATGTGGTGCTGCTGATGTAGAACACGCATACGCTGTGCATTGTTTACTTACAAGCAGCACACACATGCATTGTGAAACTCTCCAAAATGGCGCTTGGGTGACGCGGAGAAGAAGAATTGTTAAAGTCGGCATGAAATCAAAATGGACATTTTTTTTGTTTTTGAATGGAATACTGTAGTGTTCATTCATTATTATTATTTTTTTATTATTATTCATATGTCCTTATAAACTGCCAGTGACGGTAAACGACAGGGGGAGAGCTGAAGCCGATGCTTCACTTTATAGAGATCAATTCATTGACCAGCACTACACCAGTCATGGGGGATTACATTACCCTTAAACTTTCAAAGAATATTAGCATATTACGACAACATTACTCTTAGGACATTGCAAGTTTTTTTTTTTTTTCATGACTTAATCTGACGGAGGATGCACTCAGTCATTCAGGCAGTCTCTCTTTCTCTCTCTCTCATGCGTGTTCTGTTAAGGCATGTTTTGTGCCGATGATCAGCTTCTTAATGCTAGGGTGTCGGTAGTCTGGTAATGAGAAATCCCCCACAACTGACTGTGCAAACTGTTATTCAAATGTGCCTCCATTTTGTAAGCAATGCCCAACTTCCAACGATCCAATCAATTCCCGAAGGACAAAATCAAGTCCTGCCCTCTCATTTCAGATGCCATTTTATTAGGATATATGGCACAGTAGAGAAGACAAGATTATCGCAGCTTCCATTTCATGCCGACTTTAAATAAATTTTTGTTTTGTTTGCGCATTTAGTTTTCTTTGTAGCTTTGTAATATTATGTTTGAAGCACTGATGGACAGTGCTTAAGACAGCGATGGAGATAGTTAGTGTTGATGAATGTGCACTTACCTAAAGATCAAAAACTTTTAGAATGTCATGCAGCATCTGTAATACCTTGCCGCTGTGTGCTGTTTTCCTCAATATGGGGAAACTCAGCACAAACCTAAAAAAAAAAAAAACATACACAAGTAAAGGTCATTGCACAAAGTCCAAAACTTTCACACAATTTGCTTTTCAACTCAATAGAAGTTACCTTAAGTGTTGAGGCTCACTCTTTACTTTTTAGCATCCAGCATAGCCTGGTTTGTAAAAGTTTGTAAAGGTTTACTACAAATTTGTAGATTACTTTTGTAAATTTAATATCCAAATAGATTGAGAAATTCTGTGTATGAGATTTACTTTTTTACTACTTTTGGATTAACACAGTTAGCAGGTAGTTGTTTTAAAAATAAGACCAAATAAAATCACATTTACCAGGGGTGCATTGCCCTGGCATTGTATGCACCGATCTAGATATAATGATATATATAATGTTCTCTATTATAGATCAGTGATCCTATGTCTAAGCCTATCTTAGAAACATTTGCCAAACAATGGTCTCAACAGTCAACGATGCTTTTAGGAAATAACATTGCAGTTACACTCCACTTTTTGTGGGAAAAGCTCATTCTCCAACTCCCCCCCGAGTTAATAAGTTGAGTTTTACCGTTTTGAAATCCATTCAGCCATTCTCCTGTTCTGGCGATATCACTTTTAGCATAGCTTAGCATAAATCATTGAATCCTATTAGACCAATAGCATCGCATTCAAAAATGACCAATGAGTTTCGATATTTGTCCTATTTGAGCCGGTGGTGCTGCAAATGCAGATCCCACTGTCTGTTTTTTTTTTTGTGTGTGTTTTTTTTGGCTAATATGGTAGTGTGTTCTTAATTACAACTTTCCTAAAATTATGTCCTATTTGCTCCAACCCTAATTAAACACACCTGATCCAGCTAATTATTTCCTTCAGGCTTATTTGAAAACTAGATAGCCAGTGTTGGAGCAGGGTTAGAGCTAAAAACTCATCTAAAAACTGAGTTTAACACCCCTGAAATAAAAGCAACAGAATTTAAGTCACATTCAACTGACCCTTCAAAAAAAAAAAAAAAACCTCCTTAGTTACTGTTGCTATGCTCTCACACTGCACATGTTCTCATGCAGTAAAAAAATATATCGCGGAACAAAGAGGAAACTGACAACATGTTGACAGACAAGACAGCACCCACAACGACACAGGCCAAATTAAATATGGTGAACAACAGGATAAAAACAACTGATTATTTCCATGTTTTAGCCACAAAATGTAGTTAGTGTAACTATACTATGTTAGTTACAGGAACTAATTTGATACTTTTTTCGAAAGCACTTTATTTTGTTGTTAAAGTTATTTTGTTGTAAGAAGATCCTATAATGTTTAAAAATGTATTTTATTATAAAATAAATTTAATTAAAGAAAATATTTCTGTATAGGCCTATGCTTTCATTACAGTTAAAAATAAAATCGGAATCTGCAAAAATCAGAATCAGCAGGTCACACTTACTGAAAAATCGGAATCGGTATCGGCCAAGAAAATTGCAATCGGTGCATCTCTAGTTAAAACCTACGTGACATTACTCACAAGTGAGGTAACAACTGTTCCTGTTCCTGTTCCTGAAGAAAATAAACTTAAAGTTTAATTTTTAGTAGAGACGGTGTTGCTGATCAGTTTTGAAAGCTGCACAGACTCAGATAGGTAATTTCGATCGGCCAAGTTTAGTGAGTACCGATCAAGTGATAAAATGTGATTATCGCCCGATAATGATCCATAATAATATATCGTATCGACAACTCATCAGTTAAATATTTACAGTCTTAAATTCTGCATAAATTGATATAAGTGACCACCTGGATTTAGACCAACCTATTTTGTATTTGCAAAATGCGCTCATGTCAGTGCATACCCTCTACTGACGCTTTGCTGATGCTCTTCACATTCTGTGTGATTGGCTGTTTGCTGTACATGTCACACTTTCAGGTCTGTATCTTTAGAAAGCAATATAACATACATTGACCATACATTTTTTTTCTAACCTTATTTCCTTTTTAGTTTACAGATAATCACACTTGCTTAGTTGATCTCTCTCATAATATAAATGTATACATAATATTTTACATAATACAATAAGCTAGCGGTTTTCAATTCCAGTCATTCCTCCGTGCTCTGCACATTTTGCTGTGTTTACACTTGCCATTTACATGTGACCTGTACCCAGTGACCTGTAGCAAGATGAACAAACTCAAGATTTTCTGGTTAGGTTTAAAGTTGGAAAAAACCAAACAAAAAAAAAAAGGTAGAAAGTATGTTATGTGACATACCCGGGTACATTTAAGGATAAGTATGTGGATAACCTCAACTTTCGGTTCCAAAAACAGAACCAGGGTATGCTATAGCAACTTACTCTCTGAAAATATGTTTCAGGGTTAGCTTACTTCAGAGCTATCAGCGCATGTGTGATAAAATATAAGATAATATTATATTACTCTAATATGGTTATTATATGTATTGTATTGGCATATAATAGTTATCAGTATAAATTATAAAAAACTATTATGACAAAGTAATGTTTACTTTATTGTATATGTTCATTACATTTTATTATCATCTCACACATCATGGATCTGCATTTTCTATTTTTTTTTTTTTATAATAAAAATACATATCTGATGTGACCTATTATACAATTAGCATCAAACAAACATAATTCTTATTCGCAAGGATTAAAGATTAAACGAAAAAGAAAAATACATACACTGTGCTGAATAAACTTAATGCCGGATGCGTTTTTTTAATCTAGCATACCTCGAGTAAGCAAGGTTTGGGTAAATCAGGTTCAGGGTATATGTGACGGTAAATTAATCTTGCATTCTGGAATATCCCCAGGATCAGCTGGCTCACAAAGCTTGATATAAATGTTCTGTCAACTCAAACTTTGAACCAGAGTTTGATTAACTCACATTACCTGAAACTGTGACGTGTGCAGCAAATAGCCAATCACACAGAACATGGGTAGACTCAGTTGGATTCACTTTTCTGCTGAAGATTAAGAAATGTTATTAAAAATAAATTTAAATGCATTTACAAGGCAGAAAAGAACACTTCTGCTGCAGTAAAAGTTTGAGAAGACAGCAGGAAGAAAATATGACTATGCAAAGGAATCAATTGAATTTCATTATTTATATAGTTTCATTCAGCTCAAAAGGAAAACATAAGTTTGGTAAGAAAGTTGGATATATTAAAGCTTCTATATATGCATCTATGTACAATTTAATTTAAATGCAAAGGTTAAAATTAATTGCCACTTCATATTATAATTATATGAATATGTTATATGATTTTTTTTTTTTTTTTTTTTTTTTTTAATATAACATAAAAAGTAACCACGAAAGTCTGGCAATTTTGTCACTAAAATTCTAACTGCTTTAAATTTGGAGTGAGAGATACGGGGGAGTGGCTTTTATTGCATCAGATATATATCACTTTGCTCACAGCTGATTGGTCCAGTTTGGGTTTGCAATCTCTAACCCAGAATAAAACCTGCTATGTTGCAGGGTAACTGTGTAGCGCAAGTTACCATAGTGACAAACCCGCTCAAAATGAACCCATCTTCTTGAGCCTGAAAACTCAGAGTCTGCTCAAACTAAACACAAACTTGAAACTGGTATTGTGCTACAGGCCACAGGTGTTGTCCACATACACATTGAAAAGACAAGTGTAAACACACTTATGTTTTCTTTTTCTTTTTTTGAAAACCATTTCCAATTGTGGTATATTTAACAAATGAAAATAGCTGTACGAGTCTCACTAGCACTCCATGGCCTCTCTCTTCTGACAGTTTGCGAGAGAAGGGGGCAGGGTTTTGCGTAACATCACCCTGCAAATGCAGACACGATGGCTGGATTCTGTTTAAATTACACTGAGATCTGATCAAAATGTGTCCTCTACTACCTCTGGCCAGCGCTGCATTTACACTTAACATTAACATGCAACCTATTTCCGGATGTTGTCCACATACACTTTGAAAATACAAGGGTAAATGTGCTTTTGATCTGAATGTTATCCAGTCCGTTCGCCTTGATTTTGAAGAGATGTTCCTGGATCAACATCTTTTGTTGATCCTGGATCAAATTAGTGTCCAAAAATATAGACTTAACCCAATCCCTACCCCTAATCCTAACCGTAACCATAATTTATTTCTTAAAGTAAGAGGGAAATGATAGCTGATTAACAAGGGTGTAGAAGCATCTAACTCTGATTGTAAGCCTAAAACTGATATTTCCTGAAAAGCTATCCCAGAATTCTGATTGGTTGATTGAAATGTTGTTCCAGGATCAACAAGGGTGTTGATCCAGGAACATGTTGTACTTGGTGAAATCACGTTCACCTGGTCCATAGGCAGTCGAGGATGAATTGTGATCGGATCTCAGTTTGTTTTTTGTTTGTTTTTGAAAAAAAAAAAAAAAGGGTCTTAAAAATGCCAAACAATTTCTCAAGTGTGGACAAAATCATTTGTGACCCTGGACCACAAAACCAGTCATAAGGTTAAATTTTACAAAACTGAGATGTATACATCATATGAAAGCTCAATAAATAAGCTTTCTATTGATGTATAGTTTGTTAGGATAGGACAATATTTGGCCGAGATACATCTATTTGAAAATCTGGAATCTGAGGGTGCAAAAAAATCAAAATACTGAGAAAAACACATTTAAAGTTGTCCAATTTAAGTTCTTAACAATGCATATTACTAATCAAAAATTACATTTTGATATATTTACAGTAGGTATTTTACAAAATATCTTCATGGAACATGATTTTTACATAATTTCCAAATGATTTTTGGCATAAAAGAAAAATCAATAATTTTGACCCATACAATGTATTTTTGGCTATTGCTACAAATATACCCCAGCGACTTAAGACTGGTTTTGTGGTCCAGGGTCACATTTTTGGTTTAACTTTTAGTACATCTAACGAGAGCAACACTAGATGACATTAGAATAGAATAGAATTATATCTAACTCCTATGCGACTCTGTAAACCCAGGGAGGATTATGCTAGCGAAATGGCATAAACTAACCATAGAGAAAGTCTCAGCTTTGTCACCGGGGACCCTTTGGGCTGGCCACCAAAGCATACAGGAGTTGCTCAGACTGGGCCTCTAGTTTACTGAGGGGGCCTGCAATTTGCCTACTTGTTTTATCGATGCTAATGCCAGGAGCAGGGCGGTTTTCAATGACAGGGCTTTAAGGTCTGCAGACTGGGCGGATTGAGCCTCCTGGAACCCCTCAGAAAAGGGTTGGGCCAATCGCGGCCAAGAGTTGTCTTTTGAGGTAAAGATGTCACCCCGCCAAAGACCTTCCAGATTCTGTAAACCACTTGCGGGTGGAGCATCCACTCCCCTGAGGGGACGTTGCTCCATGTTGGATGCATCTGTCAAGACAACCTTCCTTCTGTGAATCATACCCATAGTCACACCCTGCTTGAACCACTGTGGGTCTTTCCAGGGGGCCAGAACCGTCACACAGGCCTGGCTCACCCTGACATGAAGTCATCCGTGACGCCATACATGGGTTCAATTTGTAGTTTCAGCCAGTACTGAAGGGATCTCATTCAGAGCAGGCCCGGCTGTGATACCGGTGATGCAAAGACCATGACGCCCAGCATATTTTAAAACATTTTGAGAGGGCCGGAGGCTCCGATTTGTAAAAGGAGCCACAAGCTGTTTTTTGACCAGTGCACATTCTGGCACGACTATTGCCCTCATGTGGACTGAGTCGAAAACTGCTCCCAGGAATGATATCTGTTGGCTGGTTAACAGTGCACTCTTGGCCAAATTGATCCTGAGTCCCAGACATTCTAAGTGGCTGAGGAAGGATCTGTGAGATAGAAGCTCATCATTCGACTGGGCTGAGATGAGCCAGTCATCAAGGTAATTTAGAATGCAGATTCCCATCTGTCTCAATGGAAAAAGAGCTGCATACTCAGAGTTGGTTGAACTCCCTTACTGAAATGGGCCCCAGGAGAGATTTGAAAACCATTGAAATAAACTCCTACCCCACATTCATTATTTAGGAGTTTCTTTCAATATTTTGTGCATCTTGAACAGTGAGAATGATCTGCCTGCTACAGTATTTTCTCCTCTTTATATCTGCGTTTATGGCCTCTGTGAACTGCCTTTTACAAGAATAAATACAATGATAATGATATTTTTCCACATAAATGACATTTTGGAACATGAATGCATAGTCCATCATAAATCAAGCCTTGTAAAAGGTGGTAAATGTTTGTATGATCTGCCTACTTTGTCAAGGACTGATGACCCAACAATTCTTCCCTCTTTTTCTTTATCCTAATATAGTGAATTACTTTGGTTTCTTTGTTTTTTCGCCAAGCCCACGTACAAGTTTCATTCGGTTTAATGGCATTGTTTACATTCAATGCCGCCGCAAAGGCCGACTTGCAGATTGATGACGTGAAAACCCTCCATTACAAAATTATAATAGCCTGTTTGAAAAATTGTTAGCTTATGCTAACTGGCTAGATAAATAGCTACCTGATGCTAATTTGAGGTCATTTTTAAATATAAACACAAAATACTTTTATTCAACCAACTAGTTAGATTACATTTGATGGAAAAACAAAGGATTTGATGTTCAGAACAGAATAACTACAGTAATTGGCCACAGGGCGATTTACTCCACCTGGCTGGGAGGCGTTTTACCTCACTGACTATGTTTGAGAAAAAATTCAAAAGTCATTCTGGAAAATATAATTATATTTTTATTGAACAACACATACTCCTCATCATAACTGTGATGTTCTAAAAAATAAGCTTTAAAACACTTTTTATTTTATTTTCTTACTGCTGAAAATTAGATAATTTACCGTGAAATCCGTTTTCTCTCCGGTAACGTTACATCACCAGTGTAACAGATATAAAACATTTTAGAAGAGAACACAACATCACAATTATTTAAAACGACGCGCATTAAGCTCCACAAGCGCAGTCGGGGAAAGTTTGACTTTGCAAACAGACATATTTAAACATAATTGTTAGTCTTATAAATAGCGAGAGCTTCGGAGAAAACTAAATTAATATACTTAGTACAATACCGATTTCTTGCTAGAAATTAAAAGTCCATAGTATTAAAAGTCTTTCAGACTCATCTTCTTTTTTTAGCTCTTTTAACTTTGAACGCACTAGATAGTGAGTATTATAATCAGTGAAACATACATCTAGGCTGCCTTTAAAACCCATTTATAACTGTAGACAGGATGTGAAGCGATCATTGGAATTAGGCGTGCCTTATTACCTTCCTATATCTGTATGTTGACAGTAGAGGCAGCATTTTTTTTAGCGTTCGGAAGCAGCCGTTGAATGCCTGTGTATCTACACATTCAAAAAAGCCCAGTCCAAACCTTCTTACTGTAAATCGTCTGCGTCTTCTGTCATCTCTTCTTGTCGGGGTTTTCACAAAAACTGGGGCGCTGTATTCCGCTGAACATTAGCTGCATCCGTAATCAGTCACTATTTAACACTGACTCTGTTCTGTACAGTCAATGGCCTAAACAGAGAAGGAGGAAAAGAAAACAGACGAGCAAATTTGGACGTTGACGTCATTACAGTGCGCCGGAGAGCTTTTCCTTCTTCTTCTTCTTCTTCTTCTTCTTCTTTTAGTTGTCTGGCCGTTCACTTCGTAGGAGCATTACCGCCACCTATTGGATATTTATGCACCTGGGTGATGAATCTGTATTATTTGATTCTTTTAATTTTAATTAAACCCCCCCCCCCCCCCCAAAAAAAATAAAAAAACATAACCGAAGGATCAGATCACAGGCTTCAGCTGACGCTGCGTGTTCAGCTCCTTCAACTTCCACTCTCGGCTCCTCAGCCTTCTAGGTAGACGGAGGCATCATACATCTCCCCCTCAGGCCCTATATTCCTATAGCCTGTAACATAGACCTGTAACCTCCAAAAAGGTTAAAACAGCCCTATATATCTGGTTGTCACTTAAACCCTTCCCCAAAAGGTCCACAACACTTACTGGCCTATTTTTAAAACTATTAAAAAGACTGTCACGCTGACCAACATACTACTTACCACAGTTAAAAAGCACATGCTCAACTGTTTCCAAAGTACCACATTCGTTACACATCCCACTTTCATGCTTCCCCATTAATGCTAAAGTTGAATTTAATCCTGTATGTCCCATTCTTAATCTAGATATCATTACTTCTTCTTTCCTATGTCTTCCAAAAAACTGTACTTTTTTCCCCTACTGATTTCTCAATGTTATAAAACCACCTACCTGTTCTGCTATTTTTTCTATTTTTCCCATCTTTGTTGCCATTTTTGTGTTAATTTCCTATTAATCACTGATTTTATTTCACTTCTACCCAAAGGTACATTAACTTCCACCACGTTTTTCTTTAATGCCTCTTCTGCCAATTTATCAGCTGTTTCATTCCCTATTATCCCGATAATGTGCTGGCACCCAACAAAAATATACAGTTATACCTTCCACTTTCAATCTGTGCAGTAAAGTATAAATTTCCATGAACAAATCTGCTCACTTTTTGTAGACATTATACTTTTAAGAGCTGATGAAGAGTCTGAGCAAATTAAAATCCTGTTTGGCCTAACCTGTTCTACCCATTGCAGTCCTACTATGATTGCAGTTAGCTCAGTCGAGTACACAGATAGTTTGTTACTTAGCCTTAAGCTTATTTCTGTCTTAAAACTTGGAATGTACACCCCTACGCCCACTTTTTGCTCAATTGGATCCTTGGATCCGTCTGTGTAAATCTGCACAAAAGAATAAAAATTTTCTCTCATAAAAACATTAATTCCATAACTATTACTGTATATTTCTTCTGCTTTTTCCCTAGCTTACAATAATCTCATTTCAACAATAGGTTCAGGAATATTCCACACTGCCACTTAATGGTATGTTAGGACAGATTGCTTCATCCTCTAGACCATATTCCTTAACCCACTGTTCATATTTCCACCCAAAGCTATTTCATCCATTCTTTCTGTATTCACAACAGTCATTTAGTATTATGCTTGTACAATGAGTCTTATTACTACCTTTTAAGTTTGCCCAATACATCATTGCAAGCTTTTCTCTTCTCAGATCTAAAGGCATCTCCCCCATTTCATCCCTTATTCAGCAGATACTAAGTGCTCTAGATTGAATGTTCTCCAGTTTCTTTAACTGAGATTTAGCTGCATCACCATATACTGCACATCCGTAATCTATACTAGAACGTATCAGGGCTTGATATATGCATAACATTGCACTTTTTCTTGCTCCCCATTCATATTTAGTTATTGAGATCATACAATTTATTACGCTTTTGCATTTATTTTCAATTTTCTTAATATGTTGTTTCCAATTCATCTTCTCATCAAATATTAGACCAAGATATTTAAACTCTGTCACTCTTTCTAACAGTTGATCATATAATTTCAATGTGATCTGTTCAATTTTCTTTTTCCTTGAAAAAACCATATATTGAGTTTTTGATACTGAAAACTTCATTCCCAGTCTACTGACCATCTTTCAACTTCATTTATAGTTTCTTGTACTCCTTTAGCTACATTTCCTAAATTTCTACCTCTTTTCCATATAGCACCATCATCCGCATACAGCGCTTTCCCAATGCTGGGTCTAACTCTTTCAAATATTCCATTAATCATAATATTAAATAAAATTGGACTAATCACGCTTCCTTGTGGGGTCCCATTCAGGATACCATATGATGCTGATGTGTCAAACAGAAAATCTAATATCCAGTTATACATTCTCCCCCCTACACCAATTATATTTAACTTAATTAACAGTCCTTCCCTCCATAGAGTGTCATACGCTTTTCAATATCAAAGAAAACTGCAACAAGAAACTCTTTCATTATTAGTGCTTTCCTAACCTCATTTTCAAACAGTAAAAGAGCATCCATTGTTGATCTCTTTTTCCTAAAACCACACTGAACTGGTGTTAATATTTCTTTATTCTCCAGAAAATAATTTAACCTTCTTACTAACATTTTCTCCATTACTTTGCATAATGTAGATGTAAGAGCAATTGGCCTATAGCTATTAGATTTTGTTGCATCCTTACCTGGTTTCACTACTGGTATTACTATTGCCCTTTTCCAATCTTTGGGTAAACAGCCTTCATTCCATATATGATTATATAAATCTAGCAATATATTAATTGCTACCTCTGGCAAGTTTTTTAACATGCTATAAGTAAACATGTCTTTCCCTGGTGTTGTATTCTTTGAGTTGTTAATAGCTATTTTTAACTCAAAAATATTAAAATCCTCATCCATACTGTTATCAACTCCTTGTTTTTTCACACAAACATTCTCATATATTCTGCTTAATTCCTGTCTTCTATTTTAAAAAATTTCACTTAAATTTTCAATACTATGGACTTTAGCAAAAGTTTTAGCTAAGATTTCGATCTTTTCTTTATTTGTTATGACCACTTTCCTTTCTTCTTCAATTACAGGAATCTGCTTACAACCGTTAACACCATTCATTTTCCTAATCATTCTCCAAACCACATTGATTCCAGTTTCTCTGCCAATTGTATTACAGAATTCCTGCCAAGCCTTTCTCTTTGCATTTTTAATTACCTTCCTTGCAATAGCCCTTTTTTTCTGATATTCTATTACGGTATCCAGAGAGGGGATGCACTTTTTTCCAGGGGTTTCAGTACAGCGTAATCGATACTGCGTCACCAGGCAGGCGTGGCCTATTTGAGAATTTGCATAGGTCGCCGATCATGCGCAGTTAGGGAAAAGCCATTTGCTTCAGATACCTCCACTATTGCAGGGGTTTTGTGCACTTCATATTCATATACAGTATCATGAAATACCTGTCCACGATCGCAGGGGTTTAGTGCTCTTCATATTTATATTCATATACAGTGTCATGAAATACCTGTCCACGTTCGCAGGGGTTTCGTGCACTTCAAATTCATATACAGTGTCTTGAAATAGGCCTACCTGTCCACGATCGCAGGGGTTTCGTGCACTTCATATTTATATACAGTGTCTTGAAATACCTATCCACGGTCGCAGGGGTTTCGTGCACTTCATATTTATATACAGTGTCTTGAAATACCTGTCCAGAGGTATACAGTGCCAGATACACTTAATATTTATATTCATATACGTGTCTTGAAATACCTGGCCACGATCGCAGGGGTTTCGTGCCCTTTATATTTATATTCATATACAGTATCATGAAATACCTGGCCACGATCGCAGGGGTTTCGTGCCAGATACACTTAATATTTATATTCATATATGTGTCTTGAAATACCTGTACCTTTCCACGGTCGCAGGGGTTTCGTGCACTTCATAATTATATTCATATACAGCGTCATGAAATACCTGTCCACGATCGCAGGGGTTTCGTGCACTTCATATTCATATACAGTATCATGAAATACCCAGGCATGTGATTGGCTAAGGACAAAAAAGCAGGAAAATATACTAAGACCACCCCCCCCCCCCCCACGCTGATCAAATCGTTTTTAAATCAATAAACTCCTTTTAGAATCAATATTTTGTGTCAAATTATTGATTTATTTTGTAGGTAGCCATGTAATAAGCGGGATAATGTAGAGTTTGTCTTACATGTGCTTCATGAGGCACACACGCGCGGTCTCTTGCTCTCTCTCCCTCTGTCATGCACGTGCTACGCGGTCTCGCACTCACTCCCTCGCTCTAGATTCCGGGAGAAACTATTTGCGGCCATCAGATTCAGTGAGCTATATATTTAATATAATAATTAAAATATAATTATTGATTTTTCATTAGAAAAATGAAATGCCCCCTCAGCACTCGGTATGCCCGCGCAAAAAAACTGACTTACTGCACATGATCGGTGACCTCTCTTAATATTTTTTTTTAGAAAGGGGCGTTTTCCTAACGCCCCCAGAAATGCCCATTTTACCTGAAATGGGTGTGTCAGGTAAGGAAGACATACAAAATGTGCAGTGTTGGGGGGCGCCCAGGACCAGGGTTTAGAAACACTGCCCTAGAATATCATAATATGCATTTAAACATTAGGATTTGTACCCATGGAAATTACTACAGTAGTCAAACCTGTTCATTAGAACGGGGTGTCCCAATACTTTTGGCAATATAGTGTATATCGAATGAAACTCTGAATGTATGGAATGAAAGTCTGAATATATAGAATGAAATTTTCAAGGAATTTACAAATCTCTTAGGGAAATGTTGGCTGAAATAGTGTTCCAGTTGGAAGCTGATATACAAGTGCATGGTATAGGTGCACATTCTGCATCACAGAGAGGAAGGCTGAGGTAAGTGATGGTAATGAATTGTACTGTATAACCTCTTCACAAGTTGCAAACTAAATAATTTAATACAAGTTATATATGAACACCTTGTGAGTTAGCACATTTTTATTTATTTTTTCTCATTTGATGCATAAAATACCAGCTTCTCTGGTGATTCACAGCTGGACTTAGGATTTAGCTGGATGGCCATTTTGCGAATGTAGTCTGTAAACATTCAAACACTGTACAAAGTTGAATGTCTTATTACTGAGGTTCTTCAACAAACCCCAGCATTGGGAAAACCTTATCAATGGTAGTTTGAGAGAAAGAGGGATCAGAGTTCGGTGATGGTCAAGCTGGTCGAAGCAGCAAGAGGGATGTATAATAATAATATTAATAATAATAATAATAATAATAATAATAGTATTATCATCATTATTATTGCAAAATCGTCATGAAAATGTGAGATAATGCAATAAGAAAAAGACAATAAAGCCAAAAAAATTTGGTGTACATCCAATGTGGTTTATAATAATGATAATAATAATTCTTATTCCAGGCATATTGACATAAACCACAAGTTAAATCCATGGGGATTTGTTTTTCATGGAGGAGTTAATGGTTATATACACTGTATTATAGCTTATAGGGTGACCATATTCTGAGAATCCAAAAAGAGGACCCCCCCCCCCCCCCCCCCCATCATGATTCAGCAAAAGTACCCAAGTGCTCAATAATGACAAAGCGCTTTTAGAAATCACACATTTATTTAAATTTTCTTTCTGTTTGAACTGAATCTTATATGAAAACCTTATTGCCCTGTAAAAAATATAATCTCTTTTTCTCTATACAGGTCTAAAGCAAACATAAATAAATAATAGATAAAATGCTTAAATAAGAATTGCATTGTTAAATTTCTTTTTTTTTTTTTTTTTTTTTTTGGCAATTTGTCTTTGAAACTATAGTGTAGTAAATGTATACATTTGCGTTTCAGCATGTTAGTGACACACAGCTCTTGCAGCGCAGATCCTCGTTTGTTTTGTTTTGACAATTGGGTCTTTCACGTCATCAGACAGGTACCCAGGGCTGGACTGGGGTTAAAATTCAGCCCTGGACAAATTCAGCCCGTCCGGCCCACAAGTTCCACATGAAAGTTTTCTTGGGTTCCATGGTGAAAAAAAAAAAAACAGCTAAAACCAGCCTGTGCTGATTGGCTGGTTTCAGCTGGTCAGCAGGCTAGTTTTAGAAGGGTTTTTGACCACTTTTCCAGCTTGGCCAGGCTGGTCTTAGCTGGTCAGGCTGGGAAACCACCAACTAAAAGACCAGCTAAAACCAGCTACTTCCAGCCTAAACTGGCCAACCAACTTAGGCTGGTTTTAGCTGTTTATTTCAGCAGGGTTATAGGGTCTTTAATTGGAGTACATGAATGAATAAAACAGGACATAAACAAATAATGATAAATACTGCTGAATTCAAATGCAACAAACTTAATTGCATTTTTGTCACAGAGAAATGCATGCAGTAAAGCATTGATTTTGAGCTAGAATGCAGGAAATTTGTTGCTAATAAATTATGTAATAAAAAAAACATTCAGTAACAATAATCATCACCCTCATGTCGTTCCAAAACTGTATGGCTTACTTTCTTCTGTGGAACACAAAAGATATTTTGTAGAATGTAATCAAACATATTTGGTTACCCTTGATTTCTATAGACAAAAAAGTTTTGAATTTCTCAAAGTATCTTCCTTTATGTTACACAGAAGAAAAAAGTTCATACAGGATTGAAATTACATGATGTTGAGTAAATGATGACAATTTTTATTTTTGGGTGAACTGTCCCTTTAAGAACTTTATTATGTATAGTAAACACCTAATTTGTATAAGACCCATATTTAATTCTTTAATCAGGCTCTTATTGAATTAACATTTTACTCCAATTAAAACGAATTACAACTAAACATTTAAAAGAAAGATTTTTTTTCTATTGCTTAGAATATTAGTATTAGTAAGACGGTGGTCACAAGAAAACATTAGTTATATGGTTTTTAAAATAAATAGTAATAATAAACTATGAAATTTGTAATAATTTTGTTTTGACAGTAATTATTTATTGGCGTTTTCCACTTTACTTCATCATGCAGTGACAGTATGTTTTCAGCCAGCCCAGCAGAACTTACAGAACCTTTAATGTTCTCATTTCACATGACTGTATAACACAATTCTGTGTGTTATCTGAATGGATCAAGCAACTTACACTGTTTATCACTGTACATCGTGGCAGAAGCGCAGCGCGCGTTCGTCAGCACTGTGCGGGTGATTGATCCCACCGCTTCACACTTTTCGGCTATTTGCGGTTTTGAATGCGCTATAATTTAAAATAGCGCCTAATGTACTGCGGTAAAGCCAGCCGCGGTTCAGAAAAACACGGTCAAGCCAGCCGCGATTGATTTTAAACGTGCGCGCATATTACAGTCATTACGGTAGTTTCAGAAACAGCCCAGAGAGAACGCGCTTGCAGACCGCTTTCATTTAGACGCCCAGGACTGAGAGATAATACTACAAAATGCTCGTGAATTTTTACTTACTTATTTATTTGCATTTCTGCTTTAATATTTGTGTTATTTATTGGTGTCTTTGATGGTTCTTTTTTGAGATATGGGTCATTATTACACTTTAGAGGGGTATATTGACTCCATTTCTAATAAGTAGAAAAAAACAATGATCAGTTCTTATTCAGGACGTCCCATATTATATGCACACCTCATATGAAACCATTTTACTGTAGCATTTTTGAGATATGGGTCATTATTACACTTTAGAGGGGTATATTGACCCCATTTCTAATAAGTAGAAAAAAACAATGATCATCTCTTATTCAGGACGTCCCATATTATATACACACCTCATATGAAACCATTTTACTGTAGCATTTTTGAGATATGGGTCATTATTACATTTTAGAGGGGTATATTGACCCCATTTCTAATAAGTAGAAAAAAAACAATGATCAGTTCTTATTCAGGACGTCCCATATTATATGCACACCTCATATGAAACCATTTTACTGTACCATTTTTGAGATATGGGTCATTCTTACATTTTAGAGGGGTATATTGACCCCATTTCTAATAAGTAGAAAAAAAACAATGATCAGTTCTTATTCAGGACGTCCCATATTATATGCACACCTCATATGAAACCATTTTACTGTACCATTTTTGAGATAAAGGATATTATTACACTTTACAGGGGTATACTGACCCCATTTCAAATAAGTAGAAAAAAACAATGATCATCTCTTATTCAGGACATCCCATATTATATGCACACCTCATATGAAACCATTTTACTGTAGCATTTTTGAGATATGGGACATTATTACATTTTAACGGGGTTTATTGACCCCATTTCTAACAAGTAGAAAAAAACAATGATCAGTTCTTATTCAGGACGTCCCATATTATATGCACACCTCATATGAAACCATTTTACTGTACCATTTTTGAGATAAAGCACATTATTACACTTTACAGGGGTATACTGACCCCATTTCAAATAAGTAGAAAAAAACAATGATCATCTCTTATTCAGGACGTCCCATACTATATGCACACCTCATATGAAACCATTTTACTGTAGCATTTTTGAGATATGGGTCACTATTACACTTTAGAGGGGTATATTGACCCCATTTCTAATAAGTAGAAAAAAACAATGATCAGTTCTTATTCAGGACGTCCCATATTATATGCACACCTCATATGAAACCATTTTACTGTAGCATTTTTTAGATATGGGTCACTATTACACTTTAGAGGGGTATATTGACCCCATTTCTAATAAGTAGAAAAAAACAATGATCAGTTCTTATTCAGGACGTCCCATATTATATGCACACCTCATATGAAACCATTTTACTGTACCATTTTTGAGATAAAGGACATTATTACACTTTACAGGGGTATACTGACCCCATTTCAAATAAGTAGAAAAAAACAATAATCATCTCTTATTCAGGACGTCCCATATTATATGCACACCTCATATGAAACCATTTTACTGTAGCATTTTTGAGATATGGGACATTATTACATTTTAACGGGGTTTATTGACCCCATTTCTAATAAGTAGAAAAAAACAATGATCATTTCTCATTCAGGACGTCCCATACTATATGCACACCTCATATGAAACCATTTTACTGTAGCATTTTTGAGATATAAGACATTAATACACTTTAGAGGGGTATGAAAAACCCATTTCTAATAAGTAGAAAAAAACAATGATCAGTTCTCATTCAGGATGTCCCATACTATATGCACACCTCATATGAAACCATTTTACTGTAGCATTTTTTAGATATGGGTCATTATTACACTTTAGATGGGTATATTGACTCCATTTCTAATAAGTAGAAGAAAACAATGATCATCTCTTATTCAGGACGTCCCATATTATATACACACCTCATATGAAACCATTTTACTGTAGCATTTTTGAGATATGGGTCATTATTACATTTTAGAGGGGTATATTGACCCCATTTCTAATAAGTAGAAAAAAACAATGATCAGTTCTTATTCAGGACGTCCCATATTATATGCACACCTCATATGAAACCATTTTACTGTAGCATTTTTGAGATATGGGTCATTATTACACTTTAGAGGGGTATAAAAAACCCATTTCTAATAAGTAGAAAAAAACAATGATCAGTTCTCATTCAGGACGTCCCATACTATATGCATACCTCATATGAAACCATTTTACTGTAGCATTCTTGAGATATGGGTCATTATTACACTTTAGAGGGGTATAAAAAACCCATTTCTAATAAGTAGAAAAAAACAATGATCAGTTCTCATTCAGGACGTCCCATACTATATGCATACCTCATATGAAACCATTTTACTGTACCATTTTTGAGATATGGGTTATTATTACATTTTAGAGGGGTATATTGACCCCATTTCTAATAAGTAGAAAAAAACAATGATCAGTTCTTATTCAGGAGGTCCCATATTATATGCACACCTCATATGAAACCATTTTACTGTAGCATTTTTGAGATATGGGTCATTATTACACTTTAGAGGGGTATAAAAAACCCATTTCTAATAAGTAGAAAAAAACAATGATCAGTTCTTATTCAGGACGTCCCATATTATATGCACACCTCATATGAAACCATTTTACTGTAGCATTTTTGAGATATGGGTCATTATTACACTTTAGAGGGGTATGAAAAACCCATTTCTAATAAGTAGAAAAAAACAATGATCAGTTCTCATTCAGGATGTCCCATACTATATGCACACCTCATATGAAACCATTTTACTGTAGCATTTTTTAGATATGGGTCATTATTACACTTTAGATGGGTATATTGACTCCATTTCTAATAAGTAGAAGAAAACAATGATCATCTCTTATTCAGGACGTCCCATATTATATACACACCTCATATGAAACCATTTTACTGTAGCATTTTTGAGATATGGGTCATTCTTACATTTTAGAGGGGTATATTGACCCCATTTCTAATAAGTAGAAAAAAACAATGATCATCTCTTATTCAGGACGTCCCATATTATATGCACACCTCATATGAAACCATTTTACTGTACCATTTTTGAGATATGGGTCATTATTACACTTTAGAGGGGTATAAAAAACCCATTTCTAATAAGTAGAAAAAAACAATGATCAGTTCTCATTCAGGACGTCCCATACTATATGCACACCTCATATGAAACCATTTTACTGTAGCATTTTTGAGATATGGGTCATTATTACACTTTAGAGGGGTTTATTGACCCCATTTCTAATAAGTAGAAAAAAACAATGATCAGTTCTTATTCAGGACGTCCCATATTATATGCACACCTCATATGAAACCATTTTACTGTACCATTTTTGAGATAAAGGACATTATTACACTTTACAGGGGTATACTGACCCCATTTCAAATAAGTAGAAAAAAACAATGATCATCTCTTATTCAGGACGTCCCATACTATATGCACACCTCATATGAAACCATTTTACTGTAGCATTTTTGAGATAAAGGACATTATTACACTTTACAGGGGTATACTGACCCCATTTCAAATAAGTAGAAAAAAAACAATGATCAGTTCTTATTCAGGACGTCCCATATTATATGCACACCTCATATGAAACCATTTTACTGTACCATTTTTGAGATATGGGTTATTATTACATTTTAGAGGGGTATATTGACCCCATTTCTAATAAGTAGAAAAAAACAATGATCAGTTCTTATTCAGGAGGTCCCATATTATATGCACACCTCATATGAAACCATTTTACTGTACCATTTTTGAGATAAAGGACATTATTACACTTTAGAGGGGTATATTGACCCCATTTCTAATAAGTAGAAAAAAACAATGATCATCTCTTATTCAGGACGTCCCATATTATATGCACACCTCATATGAAACCATTTTACTGTAGCATTTTTGAGATAAAGGACATTATTACACTTTAGAGGGGTATATTGACTCCATTTCTAATAAGTAGAAAAAAACAATGATCAATTCTCATTCAGGACGTCCCATACTATATGCACACCTCATATGAAACCATTTTACTGTAGCATTTTTGAGATATGGGTCATTATTACACTTTAGAGGGGTATAAAAAACCCATTTCTAATAAGTAGAAAAAAACAATGATCAGTTCTTATTCAGGAGGTCCCATATTATATGCACACCTCATATGAAATCATTTTACTGTACCATTTTTGAGATATGGGTTATTATTACATTTTAGAGGGGTATATTGACCCCATTTCTAATAAGTAGAAAAAAACAATGATCAGTTCTTATTCAGGAGGTCCCATATTATATGCACACCTCATATGAAACCATTTTACTCTACCATTTTTGAGATAAAGGACATTATTACACTTTAGAGGGGTATATTGACCCCATTTCTAATAAGTAGAAAAAAACAATGATAATCTCTTATTCAGGACGTCCCATATTATATGCACACCTCATATGAAACCATTTTACTGTACCATTTTTGAGATATGGGTCATTATTACACTTTAGAGGGGTATATTGACTCCATTTCTAATAAGTAGAAAAAAACAATGATCATCTCTTATTCAGGACGTCCCATATTATATGCACACCTCATATGAAACCATTTTACTGTACCATTTTTGAGATATGGGTCATTATTACACTTTAGAGGGGTATATTGACTCCATTTCTAATAAGTAGAAAAAAACAATGATCATCTCTTATTCAGGACGTCCCATATTATATGCAGACCTCATATGAAACCATTTTACTGTACCATTTTTGAGATATGGGTCATTATTACACTTTAGAGGGGTATATTGACCCCATTTCTAATAAGTAGAAAAAAACAATGATCACCTCTTATTCAAGACGTCCCATATTATATGCACACCTCATATGAAACCATTTTACTGTAGCATTTTTGAGATATGGGTCATTATTACACTTTAGAGGGGTATATTGACCCCATTTCTAATAAGTAGAGAAAAACAATGATCACCTCTTATTCAGGACGTCCCATATTATATGCACACCTCATATGAAACCATTTTACTGTACCATTTTTGAGATATGGGTCACTATTACACTTTAGAGGGGTATATTGACCCCATTTCTAATAAGTAGAAAAAAACAATGATCATCTCTTATTCAGGACATCCCATATTATATGCACACCTCATATGAAACCATTTTACTGTAGCATTTTTGAGATATGGGTCACTATTACACTTTAGAGGGGTATATTGACCCCATTTCTAATAAGTAGAAAAAAACAATGATCAGTTCTCATTCAGGACGTCCCATACTATATGCACACCTCATATGAAACCATTTTACTGTACCATTTTTGAGATATGGGTCATTATTACACTTTAGAGGGGTATAAAAAACCCATTTCTAATAAGTAGAAAAAAACAATGATCAGTTCTCATTCAGGACGTCCCATACTATATGCACACCTCATATGAAACCACTTTACTGTACCATTTTTGAGATAAAGGACATTATTACACTTTACAGGGGTATACTGACCCCATTTCAAATAAGTAGAAAAAAACAATAATCATCTCTTATTCAGGACATCCCATATTATATGCACACCTCATATGAAACCATTTTACTGTAGCATTTTTGAGATATGGGACATTATTACATTTTAACGGGGTTTATTGACCCCATTTCTAATAAGTAGAAAAAAACAATGATCATTTCTCATTCAGGACGTCCCATACTATATGCACACCTCATATGAAACCATTTTACTGTAGCATTTTTGAGATATGGGTCATTATTACACTTTAGATGGGTATATTGACTCCATTTCTAATAAGTAGAAGAAAACAATGATCATCTCTTATTCAGGACGTCCCATATTATATACACACCTCATATGAAACCATTTTACTGTAGCATTTTTGAGATATGGGTCATTATTACATTTTAGAGGGGTATATTGACCCCATTTCTAATAAGTAGAAAAAAACAATGATCAGTTCTTATTCAGGACGTCCCATATTATATGCACACCTCATATGAAACCATTTTACTGTACCATTTTTGAGATATGGGTCATTATTACACTTTAGAGGGGTATAAAAAACCCATTTCTAATAAGTAGAAAAAAACAATGATCAGTTCTCATTCAGGACGTCCCATACTATATGCATACCTCATATGAAACCATTTTACTGTACCATTTTTGAGATATGGGTCATTATTACACTTTAGAGGGGTATAAAAAACCCATTTCTAATAAGTAGAAAAAAAACAATGATCAGTTCTCATTCAGGACGTCCAATACTATATGCACACCTCATATGAAACCATTTTACTGTAGCATTTTTGAGATATGGGTCATTATTACACTTTAGAGGGGTTTATTGACCCCATTTTTAATAAGTAGAAAAAAACAATGATCAGTTCTTATTCAGGACGTCCCATACTATATGCACACCTCATATGAAACCATTTTACTGTACCATTTTTGAGATATGGGTCATTATTACACTTTAGAGGGGTATATTGACTCCATTTCTAATAAGTAGAAAAAAACAATGATCATTCTTATTCAGGACGTCCCATACTATATACACACCTCAAATGAAACCATTTTACTGTACCATTTTTGAGATATGGGACATTAATACATTTTAACGGGGTATGTAGACTCCATTTCTAATAAGTAGAAAAAAACAATGATCAATTCTTATTCAGGACGTCCCATACTATATACACACCTCAAATGAAACCATTTTACTGTAGCATTGTTGAGATATAGGACATTATTACACTTTAGAGGGGTATAAAGACTCCATTTCTAATAAGTAGAAAAAAACAATGATCAGTTCTTATTCAAGATGTCCCATTCAATATACACACCTCAAATACAACCATTTTACTGTACCATTTTTGAGATATAGGACATTATTACACTTTAGAGGGGTATATTGACCCCATTTCTAATAAGTAGAAAAAAACAATGATCAGTTCTTATTCAGGACGTCCCATATTATATACACACCTCAAATGAAACCATTTTACTGTACCATTTTTGAGATATGTGTCATTATTACACTTTAGAGGGGTATACTGACCCCATTTCTAATAAGTAGAAAAAAACGTCTCGGGTTACGTATGTAACCTTAGTTCCCTGAGGGAACGAGACGCCGCGTCAGGAACGCTATGGGGAACGCCATTGGCGGGCCGCACTCTGAATCATGTCTACAACCAATGAACGACAGGGGTGACGTCACAGGCGCGGTGACGTCACTGACCAGGAAGTATAAAGCACGTGCGTTTGAAGCCGGCGGCAGCTCTTAGGAATGAAGCGAGCGCCGCAGGGGCGGGAATTATGGTCCGAGACGCGGCGTCTCGTTCCCTCAGGGAACTAAGGTTACATACGTAACCCGAGACGTTCCCTTCCGGGAACTCGAGCCGCGTCAGGAACGCTATGGGGAACGAGACTACCAACGCCCCCATAATTTCCGAGCCCTGCGAGTGTCTGCTCAACCAGGGTGGAAAAAGAGAGAGCCCTTGTCTAGCATTACGCGGACAAGAAGGCCCCGAGTCCTCGGCCCTCGGGCACACGAGGAATGGTAGTCTTCCTCTGTCTGGTCGCCAGCCAGAACGAGAGGTACTCCGCAGCCCTCAGGCACACGCAGAGTCTTAGTCCTTTGTCTGGGAGTTAGCCAGAACAAGAGGGACCGAATGACCACTGTCTAGCACTCGGCGGACAGATGGTGTGGGAAGTCCTCGGTCCGTAGACCCACGAGGAATGTGAACTCGACCTCAGGAGGCTCCTCGGCCCTCGGGCACACGAGGAGAGGGTGATCCTTTGTCTGGGGGTTCAGCCAGAACAAGAGGGATCCAAGGCTCGGCCTGGAGCTCTGCCAGGACGTGAGGGAATAAGCCATTGTCTAGCATTACGCGGACAAGAGGGCACTGCAATCCCCGGCCCTCGGGCTCACGGGGAAGACAGTAGGGGCCTCTGCCTGGTAGCCAGCCAGTGCATGAGGCACTCCTCGGCCTTATTTGAAGGCAGACGAGGAGTCTTAGTCCTTGGTCTGGGAAAGGCCAGAAACCAGAGGGACCGAAATACACTCGGTCTGATAGCATCCTGCGTCAGAACACGAGGAGAATTAAGCCATTGTCTAGCATTACGCGGACAAGAGGGCTGTGCAGTTCTCGGCCCTCAGGCACACGAGAACCGTGACCTCTGCCTGGTTCGCCAGCCAGTGCGAGAGGCACTCCTCGGCCCTCGGGCTCACGAGGAGTCTTAGTCCTTTGTCTGGGGGTTCTGCCAGGACAAGAGGGACTGAAAGAGCTTTTGTCTAGTCTTCCACGGACAAAAGGTTAAGGGTGCAGATCTCTTTAGTGGCGAAAAGTGACTTCTCTTCTTTCCGCAGAAAGAATGCGCCTTGAGAAGTCTCCTCCTGGCTAGGGAGGTGGCTGACCCTCTAGGCCTAGCGCACTAGGCCGAGAGTACAGCTGAGCCTGGAGCGGCTCTGAGGTCAAGTTCGTAGTACCTAACGAATGTTAGGGGCGAGGACCAACCCGCAGCATTGCAGATGTCCTGTATTGGGACACCTGCTGTCAGAGCCCTCGAGGCCGACAGACAGTAGAGTGAGCCTTAAGTCCCAGTGGAGACGGGAGACCAGAGGACTCGTAAGCAGTAGCTATGGCATCAATGATCCATCTACTAATAGTAGGCTTTGAGGCCGGGCCCCCTCTCTTTGGGGGGCCGTAACAGACAAACAGTTGCTCTGTTCTACGCCACGTGGCAGCTCTGTGGACGTATGTGTCTAGGGCTCTGACAGGGCACATGCAATTTAGCTTCCTGTGATCCGGCTCCGCGAACGGAGGAGGATAGAACGCCTGAAGCGTTATGGGCTGCGGTGCTAGAGAGGGGACCTTCGGGACGTACCCAACCCTGGGATAAAGGAAGGCCTTGGCCATCCCAGGGGCGAACTCTAAATGAGACTGGGCCACTGAAAGGGCCTGCAGGTCCCCAACTCTCTTGAGAGAGGTGAGTGCTAGTAGGAGCGCTGTCTTAATTGTTAGAACGCGGTCCGTAGACTCCTCTATGGGCTCGAATGGAGGCTTACATAGAGCTTCTAGTACCACAGCCAGGTCCCACGTGGGGACCCTCAGGGGCCACACCCATAACTTCCAACTCTCTGGGTGGGGGTGGCATATCGCGCCCCCAGCCTGAGACAGAAGGTCCCTCCTGACGGGAATCTCCCACGGAGACCCGTCTAGGAGAGATACCAGGTCCGAGAACCACACTCGGGACGGCCAGTACGGGGCTACGAGTAGCAGCCGTACTTGAAACTGACGGACCCGTTCCAGAACTCCCGGGAGCAGAACGATCGGGGGAAAGGCGTACAGACGCAGCCTCGGCCACGTCTGTGCCATGGCATCCAGCCCCAATGGAGCTGGAGGAACTAGAGAGTACCAGAGGGGACATTGCGATGTCTCTCGAGTCGCGAAAAGGTCCACCTGTGCCTGGCCAAACACTCTCCAGATCTGCTTCACGACCTCTGGGTGAAGCATCCATTCCCCGGGCCTCGGCCCCTGCCTCGACAGGACGTCTGCCCCCACATTCAGATGTCCAGGAATATGGACTGCTCTCAGGGAGAGAAATTTCTCTTGCGACCAAAGGAGTATCCGGTACGCCAGCTTGTATAAGGGGCGTGAGCGGAGTCCTCCCTGGTGGTTTATATAGTAAACCACCGCAGTGCTGTCTGTGCGGACCAGCACATGACGGTTTCTTAGGTCTGGGAGAAATCTCTTTAGAGCCAGGAATACAGCCAGCATCTCTAAGCGGTTTATGTGCCACGAGAGATGGTGAATGCTCCATAGGCCTTGGGCTGAGCGGCCACTCATGACCACCCCCCAACCGGTAAGGGAAGCATCTGTCGCTAGCGTGATGCGGCAACCAGGAGCTCCCAGAACCGGTCCCTGAGAGAGGAACCAGGGTTTCCTCCACATGGCCAAGGCACGTAGGCAGCGCCGCGTGACCTTGATCTTGTGGAGCGGGTTTCCCCTCGGGGAGAACCCCCTGGTTCTGAGCCACCACTGAAGTGGTCTCATGTGCAGCAGTCCAAAAGGTATCACGTTGGAAGCGGCCGCCATAAGACCTAACAGTACTTGGAACTGTTTGACAGTGAGTGACTGGCCTAGCTTTACTGCGTTTACCGCAGTCAGTATGGAATCGATCCGGGCAGGAGACATACGTGCCTGCATGGAGATCGAATCCCACACTACGCCTAAGTAAGTGGTCCTCTGTAGTGGAGAAAGCACACTTTTCTTGGCATTGAGTCTCAACCCCAACTCTTTCATGTGAGCGAGAACAGCACCTCGATGCTGAACCGCTAACTGCTCCGAACTGGCTAGGATGAGCCAGTCGTCTATGTAGTTGAGTATGCGGATGCCCTGGAGTCGCAGTGGAGCCAGCGCAGCATCCACACACTTCGTGAAAGTTCGGGGTGAGAGAGCTAGGCCGAAAGGAAGCACTCTGTATTGGTAAGCTTTGCCCCTGAAAGCGAACCTGAGATACTTCCTGTGCTGAAGAAGGATGGAGACGTGAAAGTAAGCGTCTTTTAGATCTATCGTGACAAACCAGTCCTCGGACCTGATTTGTGACACGACCTGTCTGACTGTAAGCATTTTGAATTTCAGTTTCTTGACAGAGCGATTTAGAAGCCTGAGATCTAAAATGGGCCGAAGCCCCCCATCCTTCTTCGGAACAATGAAGTACCGGCTGTAGAACCCGGATTCCCTGTCTTGAGGAGGGACCACCTCGATGGCCTCCTTCCTCAGAAGAGTTTCTACTTCCTGTTCCATTACCAGACCCTGCTCGGGGCTTACTAGAGTTGGAAATACCCCGCTGAAAGGTGGCGGAGTGGCGCCGAACTGAATAGCATAACCTTTCTCTACAGTACGCAGGACCCAATCTGAAACTTTTGGCAGTAGTTTCCACGCTGCCAGAAAGTTTACTAAGGGTACCAGCCTCTCGAGACTGGTGTCTGGATTTATTCGAGGAACTAATTCGGAGACCTGTAACAGCGAACTGGCAGGAAGTTCCTGAACTAGCTCCTCGAAAGACCCCCGTGGGGGCTGCGAACTCTCCAGGGCCGCTACGTTTCCGGGCGGAACAGCTAGAGGATGTTCGCGGGAGACCGCCATGCCCTGTAACACTGGCAGGGTTAGCTGACAAATCTCCTGAGGGCCCCGAGGGGGTTTGAAACCCGCACCTGAAGGTACGGTGCAAACCCCCTCGAGAGGGGCTGCCCTCAACGGCCCTGAGCCACAACCGTCAGGGCCGTTTAGCCGAGGACCTCTTCGATTGGAGAACGACCCTCAGGTCGGGCCTCTTCTTCTTAGAGGCCCCCGACTTAGAGCGTTGCTTTCCGGGTCCCCTAGGCTGGGCCGGGGGAGCACGGGCGGCAACGCTCTGCTTTTGTGCCTCACGGTAGGAGCTCGTACACGGCTGAGGCTGCTTCTTGGATGGTGCAGCAGCCTCAGAGGAGAACACGCGGCGAGGAAGAAAAGTTCTGAACGCCGCCGCCTGCTTACGGGCCTCCTGGTGCCTGGCTACCACGGTATCAACCGAGGCACCAAAGAGGACAGAGGGTTGCAGGGGGGCGTCCAGAAGCGTGACCCTGTCCTTCTCTTTAACGTCGGACAGGGTCAGCCAGAGATGCCTCTCCGCGGCCACCAGGGCTGCCATAGACCACCCCACAGCACGGGCGGCCTCCTTGGTGGCGCGGAGAGCGAGATCTGCAGTCTTTTGCATCTCTGTGACGCTAACTTCCTCGCCGCTGCTGAACTCCTTCAGCAGGTCAGCCTGGTAGGCTTGCAGGATGCCCATGGTGTGAAGGCACGCCCCTGCTAGACCTGCTGCCGTGTATGCCTTGCCCATCAAGCCAGATGTAACTTTAAGGGGCCTGGTGGGCAAGGACGGAGCCTTCAAGGACGATGCCGAACCGGGGGACAGATAGCCCGCAAGCGTCTGTTCGACCCGTGGCATCGCCATATAGCCACTCTCCTCCGCCCCCCCCCCCCCCCCTCACGTTTCCATAATTTTCAGCGGGGGAGAAAAGACGGGAGGAGTATGGCTTCTCCCACGATCTCCAGAGTTCTTGGTGGAGATCGGGGAAGAAGGGAAGGCTCCGTTTTGGAGGTGCTGACTTTGTCCGCAGGAAGCGATCATCTAATCGACTTCGCTGCGGCTCATAGGTTTTACTCTGTTCTGCGGGCCAAGAGATGTTCAGCTTGGCAACCGCATTCGTCAGCACCTCTACGAGCTCCTCGTAGTGAGGCGAGCGTGTTGGTGGTTGAGATCCCTCATGAACACTTTCGATGTCAACCTCCTCAGAGGAAGACAAGAGGAACTCAGGGACCTCCTCCCGGGGGGAAGAAACCGCAGCGCGGGCTTCCGCATCCAGGAGGAGGTCGCTCGATCCGCTGAGTGAGGGCGGAGATAGGGGGTCACCCGTCTCCATACCCTCCAGCAGATCGAGCTGCGAGCCCCACGAGTGCAGCCGCCGCTCCGCCTCGACGGAAGCAGGGCCAGACCCACGGGGCACGCTGGTGAAAGCCCCCTCCTCGAAGAGGGCTTTCCGGGAGCGAAGTACGCGCACCGGCAGACGGTCACAGTGCTCACAGCCAGCCTTTTCGAGGGCTGACTGAGCGTGCTCCACTCCCAAGCAGACCACACATAAGCTGTGTGTGTCCCCGCCAACAATGAAGCGTTTTCTCCTCAGACGAGAAAGAACGACGGCGCGTAAGTGTCTACTTTAATACTATTTCGCTAGGCGGTCGTTACTTAGAGTTGCTGCTAAAAGCACTTTGTCGTTTCTGTTTAATTACTTATTCCTAAGTATTAATTTTAAGCCGCTGTTCTCTTAAGCACTCTGTAGTTTCTATTCACTTATTGGTTAATATTAAATTTGAGCTGCTTCTAAAACGCACTCTGTAGTTTCTATTTACTTATTGGTTAATATTAAATTTGAGCTGCTTCTAAAACGCACTCTGTAGTTTCTATTCACTTATTTGTTAATATTAAATTTGAGCTGCTTCTAAAACGCACTCTGTAGTTTCTATTTACTTATTGGTTAATATTAAATTTGAGCTGCTTCTAAAACGCACTCTGTAGTTTCTATTCACTTATTTGTTAATATTAAATTTGAGCTGCTTCTAAAACGCACTCTGTAGTTTCTATTTACTTATTGGTTAATATTAAATTTGAGCTGCTTCTAAAACGCACTCTGTAGTTTCTATTCACTTATTGGTTAATATTAAATTTGAGCTGCTTCTAAAACGCACTCTGTAGTTTCTATTCACTTATTCGTTAATATTAATTTTGAGCTGCTTCTTAAAGTACTCTGTTGTTCTATTTAATTATTCGTTTGTTTTATTTACATCTATTCACTGTTAGAAAAGGAGTGTTCTTCTGTTATTTGTCCTGCGATTGTTTTTGCTTTAAATTCTAGTTTTTATTGCAATCATTAAAATTGATAACTGAGCGTACGGCCAAGGGAAGCTTTTGTTTTTGTCATATCGTTCCCTTCTGGAGCTATTACAAGTGCGAAGCTGTTGCTTTTTGAGTTTCGATTGAGCCATTTTGCGTGCGGGCGAGACATTTGCGGCTCACTGAGCCTAGGAGGCGTCCCTAGCTTTTATCATTGAAGCACTGTTTGGTTGTCTATTTAACTGCGTCAGAACAGCTGACGCTGAAGCGTCAGCGGAAGCGTTCAGCCTCCTCGCGTGAAGACCGACGAGAGTAAAGACTTGCGACTTTTCCTGCGCGACTTTAACCGAGCAACGACACCGACAACGCACTTAAGTACTCCTCTCCTTTATTTCACTCTTCTTTCTGTCCTCCTCTATCATGTGTTTCCAACTCATTCCGGTGGTCTCTTCACACCGCACTAATATCACACGCACACGTCGACGCAATATTTCTAACCTGCGTCCTATTGACACTTCTTCCACTGAACCTTTCTCTTTCACGGTTGGACTCTGGAACTGTCAATCAGCTGTCAACAAAACTGACTTCATTTCAGCATTTTCTGTGCAATCTGGTTTGAGCATTCTAGGTTTGACTGAGACCTGGATTCGTCCAGAAGACTCTGCAACCCCAGCTGCTCTTTCTAATAACTTTTCCTTCTCTCACACCCCTCGTCACACTGGAAGGGGCGGGGGGACGGGACTTCTTATTTCTAACAACTGGAAATACTCAACCCATTCTCCTCTATGCAATTATAGTTCATTTGAATCTCATACAATCACTGTAACATCTCCTATCGAACTCCACATTGTGGTAATCTACCGCCCTCCTACTCAACTTGGCATCTTCTTAGAAGAGCTGGATGGGCTACTGTCCTCGTTTCCAGAGGATGGCAGCCCACTTCTAGTCTTTGGGGACCTCAACATTCACCTTGACAAACCCTATGCTGCTGACTTCAATTCACTTCTAGCTTCATTTGATCTACAACGTGTTATCACTACATGCACTCATAAATCTGGCAACCAACTTGATCTCATTTACATGCGAAATTGCATTTCAGACAATATTGTGGTCAAACCCCTACACATCTCTGACCACTTCTTCATTACATTTGACCTACATCTTGCTACTTGTGCACTCCCAACCCCTCTACCTGTTACTTTTAGAAGAAACCTACGCTCTCTCTCACACTCCCATCTTTCTTCTTTAGTATCCTCCTCCCTTCCCTCTCCTACTCACTTCTCATCCCTGGACACTAATGCAGCAACTGACACCTTATGCTCCACTCTTACCTCCTGTCTAGATGCTATATGCCCTCTCTCCTCCAGGCCAGCACGATCTGCTCCGACAACCCCTTGGTTATCCGATGTTCTTCGTGAGCATCGTTCCAAACTTAGGGCAGCTGAGAGAAAATGGCACAAATCTAAGGATCCATCCGACCTCAGTATGTATCGGTCTATGCTCTCATCTTTCGCTACCCAAGTACATACAGCCAAATCTTCATACTTCCACAACAGGATCAACAATTCCCCGGACGCACGCAACCTTTTCAAAACATTTAATACACTGCTTTGTCCCCCTCCACCACCTCCCACAACTTCTATAACAGCTGATGATTTCGCCACATTTTTTACAGACAAAACTACATCGATCAATAATAAGTTCTCAGCTCCACACATACAGGAACTAAAATTGACCACAATCACGGCTGGAACCCCCCACTTCTCCTTCTGTCCTTGCTCGGAGACAGAAGTAACCAAACTTTTCCTCTCCAGCCATCCGACGACATGTCCTTTAGATCCTATCCCCTCACACCTTCTCCAAGCAATCTCCCCTACAATCCTACCAGCGCTCACACACATCATCAACACATCTCTTCTCACAGGCACTTTTCCCACTACATTTAAGCAGGCCCGGGTAACCCCACTGCTCAAAAAACCTACACTTAACTCCTCACTCATAGACAACTACAGACCTGTCTCCCTCCTTCCATTCATAGCAAAAACACTGGAACGGGCTGTTTTCAACCAGCTATCCTTATTCCTCTCACAGAACAATCTACTGGACTCTAACCAATCAGGGTTCAGAAGCGGCCATTCAACTGAGACTGCGCTACTGTCTGTCACTGAAGCCTTGCGGACGGCAAAAGCTGAGTCCAAATCATCGGTACTCATCTTGCTGGACCTATCTGCAGCTTTTGACACTGTGAATCACCAGATCCTCCTGTCCACCCTCTCAATGCTGGGTATTACAGGGACTTCACTTCGCTGGTTCAAATCCTACCTCTCTGGTAGGTCTTTCAGAGTGGCCTGGGGAGGCGAGGTATCCAAAACTCATCAACTGGTCACTGGGGTTCCTCAGGGTTCAGTTCTTGGACCTCTCCTCTTCTCCATATACACTACATCTCTGGGCCCCATCATACAGGCACATGGCTTCTCCTACCATTGCTATGCTGATGACACACAGCTCTATCTTTCTTTCAAACCAGACGATCCATCGGTAGCTGCACGGATCTCAGGTTGCCTGGCGGATATCTCTGCATGGATGAAGGAACACCATCTACAGCTCAATCTAGCAAAGACGGAACTCCTTATCTTTCCTGCCACTCCATCTCTACAGCATGACTTCTCCATCCAGTTAGGTTCATCAACAATTACCCCATCAACTTCAGCCAGAAATCTGGGTGTTATCTTTGACAACCAACTGACTTTTAAAGACCACATAGCTAAGACCGCTCGATCTTGCAGGTTTGCATTGTACAACATCAGAAAGATCAGGCCCTTCCTAACAGAGCATGCTACACAACTCCTCGTCCAGGCCCTGGTCATTTCCAGGCTGGACTACTGCAATGCTCTTTTAGCTGGTCTTCCAGCATGTACAATCAAGCCTCTACAAATGATTCAGAATGCAGCAGCACGACAGGTCTTCAACGAGCCCAAAAAGGCCCATGTTACACCTCTCTTCATATCCCTGCACTGGCTACCGGTTACAGCACGCATCAAATTCAAGACACTGATGCTGGCATATAGCCACCGGATCATCACCTGCCTACCTCCATTCACTACTACACATCTACACTCCTTCCAGAAGACTGAGATCCTCTAGTGAAAGACGCCTCATTGTACCACCACAGAGAGGTATTAAATCACTGTCCAGAACATTCTCGTTCAATGTCCCTGCCTGGTGGAATGATCTTCCCACCCCTATCCGGAATGCAGACTCCTTAACAGCTTTCAAACGACTGCTGAAAACCCATCTTTTTCGACACTATCTGACTCAATTAAAAAAAAAAAAAAAATCCTCCCTTCTAGCCTGTTTTTCCTCTCTTTCTTGATCTTCTCCTTCTAGCCTGCACTCTTCTAACAACGCCTGATATATGGTATTTTTGAACCCTTCCTATGTTGATCTGCCTCCTTAGGATGAATCACTTGTTGTATTCCCAATTGTAAGTCGCTTTGGATAAAAGCGTCGGCTAAATGAATAAATGTAAATGTAATGTAAATGTGCAAGGAGGGACACACTGCTTATGTGGGCGCTTCACCACCAAACTCTCTTTTCTAAATGGTTGCTTGGATGCCATTTACTCAAAAGAAAGAGTACCAAACTGGGTACGAAAAACAGCAAATGGCATAAACAGACAGACACAGAGCGCTCTCGCTGAATGACAAAAGCTGCCGCCGGCTTCAAACACACGTGCTTTATACTTCCTGGTCAGTGACATCACCGCGCCTGTGACGTCACCCCCGTCGTTCATTAGTTGTAGACATGATTCAGAGTGCGGCCCGCCAATGGCGTTCCCCATAGCGTTCCTGACGCGGCTCGAGTTCCCGGAAGGGAACAATGATCAGTTCTTATTCAGGACGTCCCATACTATATACACACCTCATATGAAACCATTTTACTGTAGCATTTTTGAGATATAGGACATTATTACACTTTAGAGGGGTATAAAGACTCCATTTCTAATAAGTAGAAAAAAACAATGATCAGTTCTTATTCAGGATGTCCCATACTATATGCACACCTCAAATGAAACCATTTTACTGTACCATTTTTGAGATATGGGACATTAATACATTTTAACGGGGTATGTAGACTCCATTTCTAATAAGTAGAAAAAAAACGTCTCAGGTTACGTATGTAACCCTAGTTCCCTGAAGGGAACCAGACGCTGCGTCGAAACGCTTTGGGAACTGCTCCAGCGTGACCACGCTCTGAATCATGTGTGCAATCAGTCCAATGGAATCGAGGGACGTCACCGGCGTGATGACGTCACCAACCAGGAAGCTTAAAAGCACGTCCGGATAGAACAGCGTCAGCTTTCTCTCTTCAGCAAGTGCTCTGTGTGCATGTCACTCTCCGTTTTTCGTGCCAGTTTGCACAGCGTTCTTTTTGAGGGTGATTGTTTGTCTGTCTGTCAAAATGTCTAAGAAGGGTGAAAATAAGCAGCAACATTACAAGCGGTGTGTCCCTCCTTGCTCTCGTTTCATCACGAGTGAGGATACACACAGCTTGTGTGTTGTCTGCATGGGAGCAGAGTATGCGGCATCAGCCCTCGAGGAGGCTGGTTGCCCGCATTGTGAGCGCATGTCTTTGCGTTTGCTCCGCTCCCGGAAGGCGTTCTTTGAGAAGGGAGCCTTCACCAGCATTCCTCGCGGGTCTGGTCCCGCTTCCATTGAGGCGGAGCGGCGATTGCACTCGTGGGGATCGCAATTGGAGCCGCTGCCCGCACTCTGGGATCGGAAGCCCGCTCTGCGGTTTCTTCCCCCAGGGGAGAGGGCGCGGCTCTCCTTCTATCCTCCTCCGAAGAGGTGGATGTGGAGAGCGTCGATGAGGATTCAACCCCTCATTCTCCCCAGTATGAGGAGCTGCTGGAGGTGGTCACTCGCGTCATGGCTACTCTAAATCTGGAACCGCAGAGAAGCAAATTGGATGAGCGCTTTCTGCGGTCTCGGCCACCACCTCCACGCCCAAGTCTTCCGTTTTTCCCTGACCTCCACACCGAGGTGTCGAGGTCATGGGGAAAACCTTTCTCTGCGCGTCTCTACAGCCCGTCTGCCGCTCATTACACCAACGTGGCGGGGCTGTCAGAGCACGCGTAGAAAGCAATGTCCCGGGTGGAACACGACGCTTGCGAGCTATCTGTCCCCCGATGCGGCATCGTCTTTGAAGACTCCGACCTTGCCCTGCAGACTGCTTAAGACCACGTTGGCTCTGTTGGGCAAGGGGTATGCAGCAGCAGGTCAGGCTGGTGCATGCCTCCACACTATGGGTGTGTTGCAAGCTTACCAGGCCGACCTGCTCAAGGAGCTGGATGAAGGCGAGGGGGCTCGGCCTGATGACATCGCCCAGCTCCGCAGAACCGCTGATTTGTCTCTCCGCGCCACCAAGGAGACGGCCCGTGCCATCGGCAGGTCTATGGCAGCTGTAGTGGCTGCGGAGAGGCACCTGTGGCTGACCCTGTCCAGCATCAAAGAAAAGGACAGGGTCTTCCTCATGGACACCCCGCTCGTGCCTTCGGGTCTGTTCGGCGGTGCTGTCGATACAGTCATTGACAGACACCAGGAGGCGCGACGACAAGCCGCGGCGTTTCAGCGGTTCCTTCCTCGCCGTGCTCCAGCTCAGGGCATACTAGTTCCTCATACAGGGAGGCCCAAAAGCAGAGCGTCACCTCGCGTGCTCCCCCCAGTGGTAGCGACGCTCTAGGCCGGGCTCTTCTAAGCTCAAGACTGATCTGAGGGTGGTCTTGCAGGCTAAGAAGAGTTCGGCCAAAAAGCCCTGACCATTATGGAAGGCCGATGGGGACAGTCCCCTCTGGGGAAGAGTGGTTAACACCTCATCATACGGTGCCCGTCTCTCCTCAGTGTCCCCAGGGGATCGCTTTGCCAACCCTGCCACCTCTGGTGCTTCAGGGCACAGCAGTCCTCAGTGAGCATACCTCTCAGTCACCGCCCGACATTGTAGCGGTACCGACATTTCACGACTCCATCCTTCCCGAACACAGGAAGTTCCTGAGGTTTGCTTTCAGGGGCGAAGCATACCAATATCGGGTTCTTCCTTTCGGCCTTGCACTCTCACCCTGCACTTTCACGAAGTGTGTGGATGCAGCTCTGGCTCTTCGGAGACTCCAGGGCATCCGCATACTCAACTACATCGACGACTGGCTGATTTTGGCCCAGTCCGATCAGATGGCGGTTTAACATCGAGATGTTGTTCTGTCACACATGAAAGTGCTGGGGTTAAGACTAAACGCCAAGAAGAGTGTGATTTCTCCATTACAGAGAACCACTTATCTAGGCGTGGTGTGGGATTCCTCCACGATGCAGGCACGTTTGTCTCCTGCTTGTGTCGAGTCAATCCTCACAGAAGTCGCGAGAGTAACAGAAGGCTGGTCACTCACTGTAAAGCAGTTCCAGAAACTGCTGGGTCTGATGGCAGCTGCGTCCAACATAATTCCTTTTGGCCTGCTGTACATGAGACCCCTTCAGTGGTGGCTCAAAACCAAGGGATTCTTCCCGAGGGGAAACCGGCTTTGCATGATCAAGGTCACGCAACGATGCTTTCGTGCCTTAGACATGTGGAGGAAACCTTGGTTTCTGAATCAGGGCCCGGTGTTGGGAGCTCCTTGTCGCCGTGTCACGCTTGCGATGGATGCATCCCTCACTGGCTGGGGAACGGTCATGAGTGGCCGCTCGGCCCGTGGTCTGTGGAGGGGCCATCATCTCACTTGGCACATCAATTGCCTGGAGATGTTGGCCGTGTTTCAGACTCTGAGACACTTTCTCCCAGACCTAAGAGATCACCATGTGTTGGTGCGCACCGACAACACAGCGAGTTCGCGCCTCTTGTACAAGCTGGCGCACCAGATACTTGTGTGGTCCCCGGGGAAACTCCTCTCGCTGAGAGCAGTTTACATCCCTGAGCATCTCAATGTGGGAGCAGAAGTCCTTTCGAGGCAGGGACCGAGGCCCGGGGAATGGATGGTGATGCACATCTGGAGAATCTTTGGCCAGGCTTAGGTGGACCTCTTGCAACTCACAAGAATGCGCAATGTCCCCTCTGGTCCCTTGAGGCTGGATGCCATGGTACAGACATGGCCGAGGCTACGTCTGTAAGCTTTTTTCCCTGATCGCTCTGCTCCCGGGAGTTCTGGCGAGAGTGCGCCGGGATGGGGTTTGACTTCGTTTAGTTGCCCCGTACTGGCCAGGTCGAGTTTGGTTCTCAGACCTGATTTCCCTCCTAGATGGCTCCCTCTGGGAGATTACTGTCAGGATGGATCTCCTCTCACAGGCGGGAGGCGACATCGTTCACCCCCGCCCGGAGCTATGGAAACTATGGGTGTAGACCCTGAGGGGGCACAACTCGTAGCTTCCGGTCTCCCAACTGAGGTTGTTGAGACCATCCTCCAGTCCAGAGCTCCCTCCACGAGGAAACAGTATGCCCTGAAGTGGAGACACTTCACTTCATGGTGCGGAGACCGCCAGTTTGACCCAGTTAACTGCCCAGTTGGTACAGTACTGGAGTTCTTACAGGCCCGTCTCTCCGCCGGGTTGACCCACTCCACCTTGAAGGTCTATGTGGCGGCCATTTCTGCTTACCACGCCCCTCTTGGTGGCTCCTCAGTGGGCAGAAACCCCCTGGTTACACATTTCCTTCGCGGTGCGCTGAGGTTGAGGCCTCCAGTACGCTCTCGCGTCCCCACGTGGGATTTGGCTGTGGTGCTAGAGGCTTTGTGTAAGGCTCCCTTTGAACCCTTGGAAGAGATCTCTGATCGCCTTCTCACTATCAAGACTGCCTTTTTCTTGGCCATCACGTCTCTTAAGAGGGTTGGGGACCTTCAGGCCCTCTCAGTGGCTCCTTCTTTTATTGACTTTGCGCCTGGATTGGCCAAAGCGTTTCTGTATCCCAAGGCGGGATACCTTCCTAAGGTCCCCAAGGTTGCACCTCTGCCTATCGTACTGCAGGCTTTTCATCCTCCTCCCTTTCGGGAGCCTGACCAGCAGAAGCTTAATTGTATGTGTCCAGTGCACATACGTCCACAGATCTGCCCTGTGGAGGGAGGCTGACCAACTTCTGGTCTGTTATGGCCCTCCGAGGAGAGGCCGCCCTGCTGCTAAGCCTTCCATAAGCCGTTGGATTGTGGATGCCATCTCGGTGGCCTATGAGTCCTCTGATCTCCCCTCACCCTTGGGAGTCAAGGCTCACTCTACCCGTTCAGTATCTGCCTCGAAAGCTTTCTTCTCGGGACTTTCCCTGGAGGAGATCTGTATCGCTGTGGGTTGGTCCACACCCCTAACCTTCGCTAGGTTCTATGGCCTAGATCTCCGAGCCTCTCCTGGCTCCTACGTTCTCTCGCCCTAATTGGCAGGGACACTTCTCCAGTATGGCGGCGTGGGCATTCTCGTTCCCAAAGCGTTTCGATGCAGCTCGAAGTTACCTGGAAGGGAACGTCTCAGGTTATGTATGTATGCCTAGTTCCCTGAAGGGAACGAGATGCTGCGTCTCGAGGCCATACTTCTGGCATTCCCTGCAGCACTTGCTACTTCCAGAAGCTGACGCTGTTCTATCCGCACATGCTTTTCCTGGTCGGTGACGTCATCACGCTGGTGACGTTCCACGATTCCATTGGACTGATTGCACACATGATTCAGAGCGTGGTCACGCTGGAGGCGTTCCCAAAGCGTTTCGACGCAGCGTCTCGTTCCCTTCAGGGAACTAGGGTTACATACGTAACCTGAGACGTTTTTTTCTACTTATTACAAATAGAGTCTACATACCTCGTTAAAATGTATTAATGTCCCATATCTCAAAAATGGTACAGTAAAATGATTTCATATGAGGTGTGCATATAGTATGGGAAGTCCTGAATAAGAGATGATCATTGTTTTTTTCTACTTATTTGAAATGGGGTCAGTATACCCCTGTAAAGTGTAATAATGACCCATATCTCAAAAATGCTACAGTAAAATGGTTTCATATGAGGTGTGCATATAATATGGGACGTCCTGAATAAGAGATGATCATTGTTTTTTTCTACTTATTTGAAATGGGGTCAGTATACCCCTGTAAAGTGTAATAATGTCCTTTATCTCAAAAATGGTACAGTAAAATGGTTTCATATGAGGTGTGCATATAATATGGGACGTCCTGAATAAGAACTGATCATTGTTTTTTTCTACTTATTTGAAATGGGGTCAATATACCCCTCTAAAGTGTAATAATGTCTTATATCTCAAAAATGCTACAGTAAAATGGTTTCATATGAGGTGTGTATATAGTATGGGACGTCCTGAAGAAGAACTGATCATTGTTTTTTTGTACTTATTAGAAATGGAGTCAATATACCCCTCTAAAGTGTAATAATGACCCTTATCTCAAAAATGGTACAGTAAAATGGTTTCATATGAGGTGTGTATATAATATGGGACGTCCTGAATAAGAGATGATCATTGTTTTTTTCTACTTATTAGAAATGGGGTCAATATACCCCTCTAAAATGTAAGAATGACCCATATCTCAAAAATGCTACAGTAAAATGGTTTCATATGAGGTGTGCATATAATATGGGAGGTCCTGAATAAGAGATGATCATTGTTTTTTTCTACTTATTTGAAATGGGGTCAATATACTCCTCTAAAGTGTAATAATGTCTTATATCTCAAAAATGCTACAGTAAAATGGTTTCATATGAGGTGTGTATATAGTATGGGACGTCCTGAATAAGAACTGATCATTGTTTTTTTGTACTTATTAGAAATGGAGTCAATTTACCCCTCTAAAGTGTAATAATGACCCATATCTCAAAAATGGTACAGTAAAATGGTTTCATATGAGGTGTGCATATAATATGGGACGTCCTGAATAAGAGATGATCATTGTTTTTTTCTACTTATTAGAAATGGGGTCAATATACCCCTCTAAAGTGTAATAATGACCCATATCTCAAAAACGGTACAGTAAAATGGTTTCATATGAGGTGTGCATATAATATGGGACGTCCTGAATAAGAACTGATCATTGTTTTTTTCTACTTATTAGAAATGGGGTCAATATACCCCTCTAAAGTGTAATAATGACCCATATCTTAAAAATGCTACAGTAAAATGGTTTCATATGAGGTGTGTATATAGTATGGGACGTCCTGAATAAGAGAACTGATCATTGTTTTTTTCTACTTATTAGAAATGGGGTCAATATACCCCTCTAAAGTGTAATAATGACCCATATCTCAAAAATGGTACAGTAAAATGGTTTCATATGAGGTGTGCATTTAATATGGGACGTCCTGAATAAGAGATGATCATTGTTTTTTTCTACTTATTAGAAATGGAGTCAATATACCCCTCTAAAGTGTATTAATGTCTTATATCTCAAAAATGCTACAGTAAAATGGTTTCATATGAGGTGTGTATATAGTATGGGACGTCCTGAATAAGAGAACTGATCATTGTTTTTTTCTACTTATTAGAAATGGGGTCAATATACCCCTCTAAAGTGTAATAATGACCCATATCTCAAAAATGGTACAGTAAAATGGTTTCATATGAGGTGTGCATTTAATATGGGACGTCCTGAATAAGAACTGATCATTGTTTTTTTCTACTTATTAGAAATGGGGTCAATATACCCCTCTAAAGTGTATTAATGTCTTATATCTCAAAAATGCTACAGTAAAATGGTTTCATATGAGGTGTGTAAATAGTATGGGACGTCCTGAATAAGAACTGATCATTGTTTTTTTCTACTTATTAGAAATGGAGTCAATATACCCCTCTAAAGTGTGTAATAATGACCCATATCTCAAAAAAAGAACCATCAAAGACACCAATAAATAACACGAATATTAAAGCAGAAATGCAAATAAATAAGTAAGTAAAAATTCACGAGCATTTTGTAGTATTATCTCTCAGTCCTGGGCGTCTAAATGAAAGCGCTCTGCAAGCGCGTTCTCTCTGGGCTGTTTCTGAAACTACCGTAATGACTGTAATATGCGCGCACGTTTAAAATCAATCGCGGCTGGCTTGACCGTGTTTTTCTGAACCGCGGCTGGCTTTACCGCAGTGGTTCACGCAGTGCAAGCTGAATCTTGGTCCCACTTTAACTTTGCAGTCTGTGCATGAATAAAACCTATTTTGCAACACAGAGAAACATATCTGAAGGTGTTAGAAGTGTTTTGCATGATTTTTGAAGTTAGACCCTGAAATGTCAGAAAACAAATCTCGGGTTACTTGAATGTAACCTTGTTCCCTGAGAAAGCGGAACGAGATGCTGCGCTGCTAAGCGCTTTGGGAACGTCTTTAGAAGTGACCAGCTGTGAATATTGTGTGTAAAACGTCAATACAATTGACTAGACGGCAGTATAGCCTCGGTTGGTGACGTCACCGGAGCGCACGCGCACGAGGCTATAAATAGATGAGCCACAGGTGCATCGTCAGGATATTTTGTCTGAAGAGCAGTCCTGGGACATCTTCAGCACGGCAAAGTAGCGCAGCATCTCGTTCCGCTTTCTCAGGGAACAAGGTTACATTCAAGTAACCCGAGATTTGTTCCCTTTTGAAAGCTACAGTCGATGCTGCGCTGCTAAGCGCTTTGGGAACGAGAATACCCACGCCGCCGTGCTTGATTATGTCTGGACTCCTACGGTTGTGCAGGTGTGTTTCACAAGAACGCAAGAAGGTCTAGACATTAGCTTGTGATGTCGACTCAAGGACGTGAGAGCCCGGAGTGGCATGAACATCCAAGCTATAAAATCTTATGAATGTGTGCGGAGAGGACCAGCCTGCCGCATCACAAACTTGTTGTAGGGGAGCGCCCCTTGCCAGTGCATTGGACGAGGTGACCCCCCTGGTGGAGTGAGCCCTTAGGCCTATAGGCGAAGCTTGACCGCGCGCCTCATAGGCAAGAGCTATAGCATCCCTGACCCAATGAGAGATAGTCTGCTTGGAGGCAGCTGCCCCTCTGTTATGGACACCATAACAGATGAAAAGTTGCTCCGACTTACGCCACTGGCTAGTGCGGTGGACGTAAGCCTGAAGAGCACGGACTGGACACAGTCTATGAGATACCTCCTGCTCCGGCGTTAAAAACGGTGGAGGAAGAAGGCTTCAAGAATGACCGGATGAACAGCCGAGAATGGAATCTTGGGCAGGTAATCAGGATGAGGATGCAAAATCACTTTCACCATTCCTGGGGTAAAGTCTAGACAGGATGTCGAGATAGACAGAGCCTGCATATCCCCAACTCTCTTCATAGAGGTTATTGCCATTAGAAAAACCATTTCAAAGTCAGAAGTTTATCAGACGCTGACTCTAGTGGTTCAAAGGGGCTCGAACTAGACCCTCAAGGACTTTAGATAAGTCCCAAGAAGGGATCTTAGTCTTAACTGGAGGCCTCAGTCGTCTGGCTCCAAAGAGGAAGCGAGAGATCAGAGGGTGTCTCCCAAGTGGTGCACCATCAATTAAGGCGTGGCAAGCCGAAAGAGCGGCCACATAAACCCTAAGAGTAGCAGGACATGTGCCTGTTGATACTCACCTTGCATGAAGTCCAGTACTGAAGCAATCTGGCAGTTAACTGGATCTACATTGTGTTCTGCACACCACCTTTCAAAAAACACCCCATTAATGGCATAATATCTCCTAGTGGAGGGAGCCCTAGCACTTAGGATGGTCTCAATAACGGCAGGTGAAAGCCCAGTGTCCCTCAGTTGGTTCCCCTCAGGGGCCAAACATGAAGTTTCCACAGGTCGGGCCTGGGGTGGAATATCGTTCCCCCCGCCTGCGATAGAAGGTCCCTCCTCTCCGGAATCGCCCAAGGCGAGCCGTCGAGGAGAGATATTATCTCCGAGAACCATACTCTGTTCGGCCAACGCGGCGCTGTCAATAAGAGGCAAGACCCTTGCTGGCGAACTTTGGCTAGAACCCCCGGGAGCAGAGAGACTGGAGGAAACGCATACAGGCGCATATTGGGCCATGAGTGCGCCATCGCATCCAGACCCAACGGAGCTGGGTGACTCAGAGAGAAGTAAAGGGGACATTGCGCTGTCTGTTCGGAGGCGAAGAGGTCCACTTCCGCTTGATAACATCTGGTCCATATCAGATTCACTACTTCCGGGTGGAGTTTCCACTCGCCCGTCGGTAATGTCTGTCTGGACAGCAAGTCTGCTCCCACATTCAAGTGCCCTGGAATGTAAACTGCCTTGAGTGACAGGAACTTTCCTTGGGCCCAGAGAAAAGTCTGTCTCGCTATCCTGTTCAGGTTGCGAGAACATAGACCTCCCTGGTGATTATGTAAGAGACTGCCGCTGTGTTGTCCACCCGCACTAGGACATAACAGCCCCTTAATTGAAGGAGAAAATATTTCAGAGCCAGAAATATAGCCATCAACTCGAGGCAGCTGATGTGCCAAACAAGCTGACGGCCCTCCCATGCCCCTTAAGCTGGACGACCATTTAAGGTCGCTACCCAGCCCATCAGGGAGGCATCCGTCGTTAGCAGTTCGCGACGACATGGAGCCTCTAGAGTGGGACCCAAGGTGAGGAACCGGGGTCTGAACCACGGAGATAGTGTACGAAGCCATTGCGGCGCGCCACTTTTATTTGCCTTAAAGGATTGGCTCTTGGATAAAATCCTCCGGCTTTTAACCACAACTGAAACTGTCTCATGTGCAACAGCCCCAAAGGAATCACCGTGGATGCTGATGCCATGAAACCTAACATTGTTGGTACTGACGAACAGTGCATTCTTGGTCTGGCCTGCCTTTGGTCATGGTCTGCCGAATGGTCTCGATTCGAGCGGGAGACTGCTGCGCCCACATCGTAATCGAATCCCAAACGATTCCGAAATAAGTCATTCTCAAGGCAGGAGAAAGAACACTTTCCTTGGTGTTGAGTCTCAAGCCTAGAGAAACCAGATGAGCTAACACGATGTCTCGTGATGGATCTCCATCTCTCGCGATTGTGCTCAGAATTGACCAATTGTTTATGTAGTCCAAAATGCGAATGCCCAGGGGTCGTGATGGAGCCCTGTGCTGCATCCATGCATTTTGTGTATGTGCGGGTGACAAGGCTAGGCCGAATGGAGGAACCCGAAATTGGTACGCTTCGCCCCCGAAAGCGAACCTCAGGTATTTCCTTTATTGTGGCAATATTTCTATGCAAAAATATGCGTCCTTCAGATCGATCGTGACGAACCGATCATGATGTTGAATCTGCGTCACGACCGTCTTGACAGTTTACATCTTGAACTTGAGCGCTTTAACTGAATGGTTTAAGCCTCGAAGATCTAAGATTGGACGCAGCCCCCCATTCTTTTTGGGAACCAGGAAGTATCTGCTTTAATAGCCCGACTCTCTTACTGAAAGAGGAACATGCTCTATGGCCTCTTTGCTCAGAAGATTTTGTAGCTGTTGTGGCAGTACGTGCATCAGTTCCGGTTTCACGGAAGTGTAAACCACGCCGTTGAAACGCAGAAGATGACTGATAAATTGGATTTTATATCCTATCTTTACTGTGCTTAAACCCCACAAAGAGATACCTGGCAGAAGCTTTACACGCTGCCAGACTCTGAGAGTGGTATTAATTTAGTTTTAATTTTAATACTTCCTTTTGAGGGCATGTTAGATGTTCAGCGTCCAGAATGACAGCTGGAAACGACAGAACATCTAACATTTCGCTGGAAACCGCTGCCCCCCGAGGCACGAGAAGTGGCGGGGATGGAGAGGTTTTATGAGGGTATCGGGAAGTGGCGAAGATGTTAAACACGCCACATCCCGCGGGGAACTACCCTCACCGTAGATACCAGACCATCAGGACTTTCTATTTTTGTTAATAATAGTCCTGAGGTCTTGCTTGGGAGGTTGCTGGGCGCAGCGAGCCTGTTCCCAGTCTCTACGAGGGGGAGCACGCTAAGCCACGCTCTGCTTTTTAACCTCCCTAGATGTTGAAGGACCGGGGCGGGACTGTGTTAGACGGCCCCTCCCCTTGAGTGCGGCGAGGAAGAAATGCACAAATACTTCATCTTGTCTCTTTACCTCCTTATATATGTCAACAATGGTATTAACCAGGTTTTCAAATAAACCGGAGGGAGAAACGGGGGAATCTAACAGGAAAAAACAGTTTTCTTTCTTTAATTCCTGTCAGATTCAGCCACAGCAGCCTCTCCGCGCTGATCAAAGCACTCAAAGAGCGGCAGCTGGCGCGAGCCGTTTGCTTGATTGCACGGAGAGACACACTCAAATCCTTCAATAAATCAGCCTGGTACGCCTGTAACACTGCTATAGTGTGCAACGCAGCACCAGCCTGACCTGCAGCTTGATAAACTTTACCCACTAAGCTGATGTTGTGCTACATGGTTTAGTGGGGAGGGTAGGTTTCTTTATAGACGATGTAAATTCGGGCGAGAGATAGCTCGCGAGCGTCCCTTTCACCCGATATCTCCATATATTCCCGCGACTTCACACCCACGATAGTCGAAAAAGTCGACGTCGAAGGCACAAAGACACGAGAAGTACATGAGAAGTATAATCCACAAATCTACTGTGTTTGGGGATCTCTTATTCGCGTGGCCAGTCAAGCTGCAACCTGTCCACTGCGCGAGTAATCACCTCTAACAATTCCTCGACAGATCTCTTTCCGCGAGAGGAATGCTCAGAGGCTGGCTGCTCGTGCTATGACGAGCCAAGAGATATGTTATCCCCCTCGAGAACCGAAGAAGCACCGGAGCGCGCTTCGAGATCACGAGAGTGGATATTAGGATCTGGTGACGTGGCAAGCGAAAGGGACTGACCCGTCTCTTGCTCGTCATTTAGATCCAAACAAACAAAACAGTAATCGTGTGTATCCAGCTCCGAAATGGGACGGGAGCATGGAGGAACACAACGCTTACTGGTTTGTAGACTCATTTTTACTCTTTTTTTCTCTTTAAACTCTTTGATTTAACTTGAGAGAGAAAAGATAGAAAAGAGTGAAATTTTCTGTACACTGCCTAGCAGAAACTAACTCCTAACAAAGATCAAAAGATGAGTTAGAGAGAGAGTTCTTTGACGCACACATGCACAGAGTGATCTGAAAACAAAAGACCTGACGATGCACCTGTGGCTCATCTATTTATAGCCTCGTGCGCGTGCGCTCCGGTGACGTCACCAACCGAGGCTATACTGCCGTCTAGTCAATTGTATTGACGTTTTACACACAATATTCACAGCTGGTCACTTCTAAAGACGTTCCCAAAGCGCTTAGCAGCGCAGCATCGACTGTAGCTTTCAAAAGGGAACAGCTTTTCAGCGCAGAACAAAGTTGGTTCAGGCAATGCAAGCTGAATCTTGGTCCCACTTTAAATTTACACTCTGTGCATGGATAAAAGCTATTTTGCAACACAGAGAAACATATCTGAAGGTGTTAGAAGTGTTTTGCATGATTTTTGAAGTTAGACCCTGAAATGTCAGAAAACAGCTTTTCAGCGCAGAACAAAGTTGGTTCAGGCAGTGCAAGCTGAATCTTGGTCCCACTTTAAATTTACACTCTGTGCATGAATAAAAGCTATTTTGCAACACAGAGAAACATATCTGAAGGTGTTAGAAGTGTTTTGCATGATTTTTGAAGTTAGACTCTGAAATGTCAGAAAACAGCTTTTCAGCGCAGAACAAAGTTGGTTCAGGCAATGCAAGCTGAATCTTGGTCCCACTTTAAATTTACACTCTGTGCATGAATAAAAGCTATTTTGCAACACAGAGAAACATATCTGAAGGTGTTAGAAGTGTTTTGCATGATTTTTGAAGTTAGACCCTGAAATGTCAGAAAACAGCGTTTCAGCGCAGAACAAAGTTGGTTCAGGCAATGCAAGCTGAATCTCTGTCCCACTTTAAATTTACACTCTGTGCATGAATAAAACCTATTTTGCAACACAGAGAAACATATCTGAAGGTGTTAGAAGTGTTTTGCATGATTTTTGAAGTTATACCCTGAAATGTCAGAAAACAGCTTTTCAGCGCAGAACAAAGTTGGTTCAGGCAATGCAAGCTGAATCTTGGTCCCACTTTAAATTTACACTCTGTGCATGAATAAAAGCTATTTTGCAACACAGAGAAACATATCTGAAGGTGTTAGAAGTGTTTTGCATGATTTTTGAAGTTATACCCTGAAATGTCAGAAAACAGCGTTTCAGCGCAGAACAAAGTTGGTTCAGGCAATGCAAGCTGAATCTTGGTCCCACTTTAACTTTGCAGTCTGTGCATGAATAAAACCTATTTTGCAACACAGAGAAACATATCTGAAGGTGTTAGAAATGTTTTGCATGATTTTTGAAGTTAGACCCTGAAATGTCAGAAAACAGCGTTTCAGCGCAGAACAAAGTTGGTTCAGGCAATGCAAGCTGAATCTTGGTCCCACTTTAACTTTGCAGTCTGTGCATGAATAAAAGCTATTTTGCAACACAGAGAAACATATCTGAAGGTGTTAGAAGTGTTTTACATGATTTGTGAAGTTAGACCCTGAAATGTCAGAAAACAGCTTTTCAGCGCAGAACAAAGTTGGTTCATGCAATGCAAGCTGAATCTTGGTCCCACTTTAAATTTACACTCTGTGCATGAATAAAACCTATTTTGCAACACAGAGAAACATATCTGAAGGTGTTAGAAGTGTTTTGCATGATTTTTGAAGTTAGACTCTGAAATGTCAGAAAACAGCTTTTCAGCGCAGAACAAAGTTGGTTCAGGCAATGCAAGCTGAATCTTGGTCCCACTTTAAATTTACACTCTGTGCATGAATAAAAGCTATTTTGCAACACAGAGAAACATATCTGAAGGTGTTAGAAGTGTTTTGCATGATTTTTGAAGTTAGACCCTGAAATGTCAGAAAACAGCGTTTCAGCGCAGAACAAAGTTGGTTCAGGCAATGCAAGCTGAATCTTGGTCCCACTTTAACTTTGCAGTCTGTGCATGAATAAAACCTATTTTGCAACACAGAGAAACATATCTGAAGGTGTTAGAAGTGTTTTGCATGATTTTTGAAGTTAGACCCTGAAATGTCAGAAAACAGCTTTTCAGCGCAGAACAAAGTTGGTTCAGGCAATGCAAGCTGAATCTTGGTCCCACTTTAAATTTACACTCTGTGCATGAATAAAAGCTATTTTGCAACACAGAGAAACATATCTGAAGGTGTTAGAAGTGTTTTGCATGATTTTTGAAGTTAGACTCTGAAATGTCAGAAAACAGCTTTTCAGCGCAGAACAAAGTTGGTTCAGGCAATGCAAGCTGAATCTTGGTCCCACTTTAAATTTACACTCTGTGCATGAATAAAAGCTATTTTGCAACACAGAGAAACATATCTGAAGGTGTTAGAAGTGTTTTACATGATTTGTGAAGTTAGACCCTGAAATGTCAGAAAACAGCTTTTCAGCGCAGAACAAAGTTGGTTCATGCAATGCAAGCTGAATCTTGGTCCCACTTTAAATTTACACTCTGTGCATGAATAAAACCTATTTTGCAACACAGAGAAACATATCTGAAGGTGTTAGAAGTGTTTTGCATGATTTTTGAAGTTAGACCCTGAAATGTCAGAAAACAGCGTTTCAGCGCAGAACAAAGTTGGTTCAGGCAATGCAAGCTGAATCTCTGTCCCACTTTAACTTTGCAGTCTGTGCATGAATAAAACCTATTTTGCAACACAGAGAAACATATCTGAAGGTGTTAGAAGTGTTTTGCATGATTTTTGAAGTTAGACCCTGAAATGTCAGAAAACAGCGTTTCAGCGCAGAACAAAGTTGGTTCAGGCAGTGCAAGCTGAATCTTGGTCCCACTTTAACTTTGCAGTCTGTGCATGAATAAAACCTATTTTGCAACACAGAGAAACATATCTGAAGGTGTTAGAAGTGTTTTGCATGATTTTTGAAGTTAGACCCTGAAATGTCAGAAAACAGCTTTTCAGCGCAGAACAAAGTTGGTTCAGGCAATGCAAGCTGAATCTTGGTCCCACTTTAAATTTACACTCTGTGCATGGATAAAAGCTATTTTGCAACACAGAGAAACATATCTGAAGGTGTTAGAAGTGTTTTGCATGATTTTTGAAGTTAGACCCTGAAATGTCAGAAAACAGCGTTTCAGCGCAGAACAAAGTTGGTTCAGGCAATGCAAGCTGAATCTTGGTCCCACTTTAAATTTACACTCTGTGCACGAATAAAAGCTATTTTGCAACACAGAGAAACATATCTGAAGGTGTTAGAAGTGTTTTGCATGATTTTTGAAGTTAGACTCTGAAATGTCAGAAAACAGCTTTTCAGCGCAGAACAAAGTTGGTTCAGGCAATGCAAGCTGAATCTTGGTCCCACTTTAAATTTACACTCTGTGCATGAATAAAACCTATTTTGCAACACAGAGAAACATATCTGAAGGTGTTAGAAGTGTTTTGCATGATTTTTGAAGTTAGACCCTGAAATGTCAGAAAACAGCGTTTCAGCGCAGAACAAAGTTGGTTCAGGCAATGCAAGCTGAATCTTGGTCCCACTTTAAATTTACAACTCTGTGCATGAATAAAAGCTATTTTGCAACACAGAGAAACATATCTGAAGGTGTTAGAAGTGTTTTGCATGATTTTTGAAGTTAAACCCTGAAATGTCAGAAAACAGCGTTTCAGCGCAGAACAAAGTTGGTTCAGGCAATGCAAGCTGAATCTCTGTCCCACTTTAAATTTACACTCTGTGCATGAATAAAACCTATTTTGCAACACAGAGAAACATATCTGAAGGTGTTAGAAGTGTTTTGCATGATTTTTGAAGTTATACCCTGAAATGTCAGAAAACAGCTTTTCAGCGCAGAACAAAGTTGGTTCAGGCAATGCAAGCTGAATCTTGGTCCCACTTTAAATTTACACTCTGTGCATGAATAAAAGCTATTTTGCAACACAGAGAAACATATCTGAAGGTGTTAGAAGTGTTTTGCATGATTTTTGAAGTTAGACCCTGAAATGTCAGAAAACAGCGTTTCAGCGCAGAACAAAGTTGGTTCAGGCAATGCAAGCTGAATCTTGGTCCCACTTTAACTTTGCAGTCTGTGCATGAATAAAACCTATTTTGCAACACAGAGAAACATATCTGAAGGTGTTAGAAGTGTTTTGCATGATTTTTGAAGTTAGACCCTGAAATGTCAGAAAACAGCGTTTCAGCGCAGAACAAAGTTGGTTCAGGCAATGCAAGCTGAATCTTGGTCCCACTTTAACTTTGCAGTCTGTGCATGAATAAAAGCTATTTTGCAACACAGAGAAACATATCGGTAACACTTTCTATGAAGCCCGTATTTATAATACATTATAAGGGTATTTCTAAGGCATTATAATGAATGCATAATGCATTATAAAAAAACTTATAATATGTTATACCATCTCATGAATAATCGTAACAACAATTATAATACATTATAATACTTGAGTATCTGAGGTTATAACTTTTACGATTATGATTATTTATAACACTCAATGGACACCATATTAAATCTACTTAATTTATAATGGACTATATCATGTTACATTTATTTTTTACATTATATTACATTTTATTTTGATGGTCCACTTATTCTACTTAGTATAAGCTTAAACTTTCCAACTACATTTCAACTAACACTCTTTAGAGTATTAGTAGACGTAGGTTAAGGTTAGGCTATGTAGAAGGTTCATGTACTTGCAAAGTTACATATAAAATAATATAATAGTTTATTTTTGGGGAAAACATCTAAATTTAGTGTTAGCATATATTTAGCATACTATTAATGATAATTACTGCTGGCTGACATGGAGTTGCAGAGTTACTTATCAAAAGCTGTCTAAAGGGTATCATCAACATAATCATACTGATAATACAAACGTGTCATTAAACATTCATCTGATCTGATGCCTGATCTTAGGGGTTCTTTGGGAAATATTATTATAATTACTTATAAGTGGTCTTTGTATGCTTTAAGTAAAGTGACATGAGTAAAATGGCAAGATATGAGACTTACAATACGTTATAACTATGAGGAGGTAATCATACTCTTAAAAGCTATAACCACAAATAAGTAAAAATTATAATACATTAAAACTGTTTTTATGAATACTCATGAGATGGTATAACATATTATAAGGTTTTTTATAATGCATTATGCATTCATTATAATGCCTTAAGAATACCCTTATAATGTATTATAAATACGGGCTTCATAGAAAGTGTTACCAACATATCTGAAGGTGTTAGAAGTGTTTTACATGATTTGTGAAGTTAGACCCTGAAATGTCAGAAAACAGCTTTTCAGCGCAGAACAAAGTTGGTTCATGCAATGCAAGCTGAATCTTGGTCCCACTTTAAATTTACACTCTGTGCATGAATAAAACCTATTTTGCAACACAGAGAAACATATCTGAAGGTGTTAGAAGTGTTTTGCATGATTTTTGAAGTTAAACCCTGAAATGTCAGAAAACAGCGTTTCAGCGCAGAACAAAGTTGGTTCAGGCAATGCAAGCTGAATCTCTGTCCCACTTTAAATTTACACTCTGTGCATGAATAAAACCTATTTTGCAACACAGAGAAACATATCTGAAGGTGTTAGAAGTGTTTTGCATGATTTTTGAAGTTATACCCTGAAATGTCAGAAAACAGCTTTTCAGCGCAGAACAAAGTTGGTTCAGGCAATGCAAGCTGAATCTTGGTCCCACTTTAAATTTACACTCTGTGCATGAATAAAAGCTATTTTGCAACACAGAGAAACATATCTGAAGGTGTTAGAAGTGTTTTGCATGATTTTTGAAGTTAGACCCTGAAATGTCAGAAAACAGCGTTTCAGCGCAGAACAAAGTTGGTTCAGGCAATGCAAGCTGAATCTTGGTCCCACTTTAACTTTGCAGTCTGTGCATGAATAAAAGCTATTTTGCAACACAGAGAAACATATCGGTAACACTTTCTATGAAGCCCGTATTTATAATACATTATAAGGGTATTTCTAAGGCATTATAATGAATGCATAATGCATTATAAAAAAACTTATAATATGTTATACCATCTCATGAATAATCGTAACAACAATTATAATACATTATAATACTTGAGTATCTGAGGTTATAACTTTTACGATTATGATTATTTATAACACTCAATGGACACCATATTAAATCTACTTAATTTATAATGGACTATATCATGTTACATTTATTTTTTACATTATATTACATTTTATTTTGATGGTCCACTTATTCTACTTAGTATAAGCTTAAACTTTCCAACTACATTTCAACTAACACTCTTTAGAGTATTAGTAGACGTAGGTTAAGGTTAGGCTATGTAGAAGGTTCATGTACTTGCAAAGTTACATATAAAATAATATAATAGTTTATTTTTGGGGAAAACATCTAAATTTAGTGTTAGCATATATTTAGCATACTATTAATGATAATTACTGCTGGCTGACATGGAGTTGCAGAGTTACTTATTAAAAGCTGTCTAAAGGGTATCATCAACATAATCATACTGATAATACAAACGTGTCATTAAACATTCATCTGATCTGATGCCTGATCTTAGGGGTTCTTTGGGAAATATTATTATAATTACTTATAAGTGGTCTTTGTATGCTTTAAGTAAAGTGACATGAGTAAAATGGCAAGATATGAGACTTACAATACGTTATAACTATGAGGAGGTAATCATACTCTTAAAAGCTATAACCACAAATAAGTAAAAATTATAATACATTAAAACTGTTTTTATGAATACTCATGAGATGGTATAACATATTATAAGGTTTTTTATAATGCATTATGCATTCATTATAATGCCTTAAGAATACCCTTATAATGTATTATAAATACGGGCTTCATAGAAAGTGTTACCAACATATCTGAAGGTGTTAGAAGTGTTTTACATGATTTGTGAAGTTAGACCCTGAAATGTCAGAAAACAGCTTTTCAGCGCAGAACAAAGTTGGTTCATGCAATGCAAGCTGAATCTTGGTCCCACTTTAAATTTACACTCTGTGCATGAATAAAAGCTATTTTGCAACACAGAGAAACATATCTGAAGGTGTTAGAAGTGTTTTGCATGATTTTTGAAGTTAGACCCTGAAATGTCAGAAAACAGCGTTTCAGCGCAGAACAAAGTTGGTTCAGGCAATGCAAGCTGAATCTTGGTCCCACTTTAAATTTACACTCTGTGCATGAATAAAAGCTATTTTGCAACACAGAGAAACATATCTGAAGGTGTTAGAAGTGTTTTGCATGATTTTTGAAGTTAGACTCTGAAATGTCAGAAAACAGCTTTTCAGCGCAGAACAAAGTTGGTTCAGGCAATGCAAGCTGAATCTTGGTCCCACTTTAACTTTGCAGTCTGTGCATGAATAAAACCTATTTTGCAACACAGAGAAACATATCTGAAGGTGTTAGAAGTGTTTTGCATGATTTTTGAAGTTAGACCCTGAAATGTCAGAAAACAGCTTTTCAGCGCAGAACAAAGTTGGTTCAGGCAATGCAAGCTGAATCTTGGTCCCACTTTAAATTTACACTCTGTGCATGAATAAAAGCTATTTTGCAACACAGATAAACATATCTGAAGGTGTTAGAAGTGTTTTGCATGATTTTTGAAGTTAGACTCTGAAATGTCAGAAAACAGCTTTTCAGCGCAGAACAAAGTTGGTTCAGGCAATGCAAGCTGAATCTTGGTCCCACTTTAAATTTACACTCTGTGCATGAATAAAAGCTATTTTGCAACACAGAGAAACATATCTGAAGGTGTTAGAAGTGTTTTGCATGATTTTTGAAGTTAGACCCTGAAATGTCAGAAAACAGCGTTTCAGCGCAGAACAAAGTTGGTTCAGGCAATGCAAGCTGAATCTTGGTCCCACTTTAACTTTGCAGTCTGTGCATGAATAAAAGCTATTTTGCAACACAGAGAAACATATCTGAAGGTGTTAGAAGTGTTTTGCATGATTTTTGAAGTTAGACCCTGAAATGTCAGAAAACAGCTTTTCAGCGCAGAACAAAGTTGGTTCAGGCAATGCAAGCTGAATCTTGGTCCCACTTTAAATTTACACTCTGTGCATGAATAAAAGCTATTTTGCAACACAGAGAAACATATCTGAAGGTGTTAGAAGTGTTTTGCATGATTTTTGAAGTTAGACTCTGAAATGTCAGAAAACAGCTTTTCAGCGCAGAACAAAGTTGGTTCAGGCAATGCAAGCTGAATCTTGGTCCCACTTTAACTTTGCAGTCTGTGCATGAATAAAACCTATTTTGCAACACAGAGAAACATATCTGAAGGTGTTAGAAGTGTTTTGCATGATTTTTGAAGTTAGACCCTGAAATGTCAGAAAACAGCTTTTCAGCGCAGAACAAAGTTGGTTCAGGCAATGCAAGCTGAATCTTGGTCCCACTTTAAATTTACACTCTGTGCATGGATAAAAGCTATTTTGCAACACAGAGAAACATATCTGAAGGTGTTAGAAGTGTTTTGCATGATTTTTGAAGTTAGACCCTGAAATGTCAGAAAACAGCGTTTCAGCGCAGAACAAAGTTGGTTCAGGCAGTGCAAGCTGAATCTTGGTCCCACTTTAACTTTGCAGTCTGTGCATGAATAAAACCTATTTTGCAACACAGAGAAACATATCTGAAGGTGTTAGAAGTGTTTTGCATGATTTTTGAAGTTAGACCCTGAAATGTCAGAAAACAGCTTTTCAGCGCAGAACAAAGTTGGTTCAGGCAATGCAAGCTGAATCTTGGTCCCACTTTAAATTTACACTCTGTGCATGAATAAAAGCTATTTTGCAACACAGAGAAACATATCTGAAGGTGTTAGAAGTGTTTTGCATGATTTTTGAAGTTAGACTCTGAAATGTCAGAAAACAGCTTTTCAGCGCAGAACAAAGTTGGTTCAGGCAATGCAAGCTGAATCTTGGTCCCACTTTAAATTTACACTCTGTGCATGAATAAAAGCTATTTTGCAACACAGAGAAACATATCTGAAGGTGTTAGAAGTGTTTTGCATGATTTTTGAAGTTAGACCCTGAAATGTCAGAAAACAGCGTTTCAGCGCAGAACAAAGTTGGTTCAGGCAATGCAAGCTGAATCTCTGTCCCACTTTAACTTTGCAGTCTGTGCATGAATAAAACCTATTTTGCAACACAGAGAAACATATCTGAAGGTGTTAGAAGTGTTTTGCATGATTTTTGAAGTTAGACCCTGAAATGTCAGAAAACAGCGTTTCAGCGCAGAACAAAGTTGGTTCAGGCAATGCCAGCTGAATCTTGGTCCCACTTTAACTTTGCAGTCTGTGCATGAATAAAACCTATTTTGCAACACAGAGAAACATATCTGAAGGTGTTAGAAGTGTTTTGCATGATTTTTGAAGTTAGACCCTGAAATGTCAGAAAACAGCTTTTCAGCGTAGAACAAAGTTGGTTCAGGCAATGCAAGCTGAATCTTGGTCCCACTTTAAATTTACACTCTGTGCATGAATAAAAGCTATTTTGCAACACAGAGAAACATATCTGAAGGTGTTAGAAGTGTTTTGCACGATTTTTGAAGTTAGACTCTGAAATGTCAGAAAACAGCTTTTCCGCGCAGAACAAAGTTGGTTCAGGCAATGCAAGCTGAATCTTGGTCCCACTTTAAATTTACACTCTGTGCATGAATAAAAGCTATTTTGCAACACAGAGAAACATATCTGAAGGTGTTAGAAGTGTTTTGCATGATTTTTGAAGTTAGACCCTGAAATGTCAGAAAACAGCGTTTCAGCGCAGAACAAAGTTGGTTCAGGCAATGCAAGCTGAATCTTGGTCCCACTTTAACTTTGCAGTCTGTGCATGAATAAAAGCTATTTTGCAACACAGAGAAACATATCTGAAGGTGTTAGAAGTGTTTTGCATGATTTTTGAAGTTAGACCCTGAAATGTCAGAAAACAGCGTTTCAGCGCAGAACAAAGTTGGTTCAGGCATTGCAAGCTGAATCTTGGTCCCACTTTAACTTTGCAGTCTGTGCATGAATAAAACCTATTTTGCAACACAGAGAAACATATCTGAAGGTGTTAGAAGTGTTTTGCATGATTTTTGAAGTTAGACCCTGAAATGTCAGAAAACAGCTTTTCAGCGCAGAACAAAGTTGGTTCAGGCAATGCAAGCTGAATCTTGGTCCCACTTTAAATATACACTCTGTGCATGAATAAAAGCTATTTTGCAACACAGAGAAACATATCTGAAGGTGTTAGAAGTGTTTTGCATGATTTTTGAAGTTAGACTCTGAAATGTCAGAAAACAGCTTTTCAGCGCAGAACAAAGTTGGTTCAGGCAATGCAAGCTGAATCTTGGTCCCACTTTAAATTTACACTCTGTGCATGAATAAAAGCTATTTTGCAACACAGAGAAACATATCTGAAGGTGTTAGTGTTTTGCATGATTTTTGAAGTTAGACCCTGAAATGTCAGAAAACAGCGTTTCAGCGCAGAACAAAGTTGGTTCAGACAATGCAAGCTGAATCTTGGTCCCACTTTAACTTTGCAGTCTGTGCATGAATAAAAGCTATTTTGCAACACAGAGAAACATATCTGAAGGTGTTAGAAGTGTTTTGCATGATTTTTGAAGTTAGACCCTGAAATGTCAGAAAACAGCTTTTCAGCGCAGAACAAAGTTGGTTCAGGCAATGCAAGCTGAATCTTGGTCCCACTTTAAATTTACACTCTGTGCATGAATAAAAGCTATTTTGCAACACAGAGAAACATATCTGAAGGTGTTAGAAGTGTTTTGCATGATTTTTGAAGTTAGACTCTGAAATGTCAGAAAACAGCTTTTCAGCGCAGAACAAAGTTGGTTCAGGCAATGCAAGCTGAATCTTGGTCCCACTTTAACTTTGCAGTCTGTGCATGAATAAAACCTATTTTGCAACACAGAGAAACATATCTGAAGGTGTTAGAAGTGTTTTGCATGATTTTTGAAGTTAGACCCTGAAATGTCAGAAAACAGCTTTTCAGCGCAGAACAAAGTTGGTTCAGGCAATGCAAGCTGAATCTTGGTCCCACTTTAAATTTACACTCTGTGCATGGATAAAAGCTATTTTGCAACACAGAGAAACATATCTGAAGGTGTTAGAAGTGTTTTGCATGATTTTTGAAGTTAGACCCTGAAATGTCAGAAAACAGCGTTTCAGCGCAGAACAAAGTTGGTTCAGGCAGTGCAAGCTGAACCTTGGTCCCACTTTAACTTTGCAGTCTGTGCATGAATAAAACCTATTTTGCAACACAGAGAAACATATCTGAAGGTGTTAGAAGTGTTTTGCATGATTTTTGAAGTTAGACTCTGAAATGTCAGAAAACAGCTTTTCAGCACAGAACAAAGTTGGTTCAGGCAATGCAAGCTGAATCTTGGTCCCACTTTAAATTTACACTCTGTGCATGAATAAAAGCTATTTTGCAACACAGAGAAACATATCTGAAGGTGTTAGAAGTGTTTTGCATGATTTTTGAAGTTAGACTCTGAAATGTCAGAAAACAGCTTTTCAGCGCAGAACAAAGTTGGTTCAGGCAATGCAAGCTGAATCTTGGTCCCACTTTAAATTTACACTCTGTGCATGAATAAAAGCTATTTTGCAACACAGAGAAACATATCTGAAGGTGTTAGAAGTGTTTTGCATGATTTTTGAAGTTAGACCCTGAAATGTCAGAAAACAGCGTTTCAGCGCAGAACAAAGTTGGTTCAGGCAATGCAAGCTGAATCTCTGTCCCACTTTAACTTTGCAGTCTGTGCATGAATAAAACCTATTTTGCAACACAGAGAAACATATCTGAAGGTGTTAGAAGTGTTTTGCATGATTTTTGAAGTTAGACCCTGAAATGTCAGAAAACAGCGTTTCAGCGCAGAACAAAGTTGGTTCAGGCAATGCCAGCTGAACCTTGGTCCCACTTTAACTTTGCAGTCTGTGCATGAATAAAACCTATTTTGCAACACAGAGAAACATATCTGAAGGTGTTAGAAGTGTTTTGCATGATTTTTGAAGTTAGACCCTGAAATGTCAGAAAACAGCTTTTCAGCGTAGAACAAAGTTGGTTCAGGCAATGCAAGCTGAATCTTGGTCCCACTTTAAATTTACACTCTGTGCATGAATAAAAGCTATTTTGCAACACAGAGAAACATATCTGAAGGTGTTAGAAGTGTTTTGCACGATTTTTGAAGTTAGACTCTGAAATGTCAGAAAACAGCTTTTCCGCGCAGAACAAAGTTGGTTCAGGCAATGCAAGCTGAATCTTGGTCCCACTTTAAATTTACACTCTGTGCATGAATAAAAGCTATTTTGCAACACAGAGAAACATATCTGAAGGTGTTAGAAGTGTTTTGCATGATTTTTGAAGTTAGACTCTGAAATGTCAGAAAACAGCTTTTCAGCGCAGAACAAAGTTGGTTCAGGCAATGCAAGCTGAATCTTGGTCCCACTTTAAATTTACACTCTGTGCATGAATAAAACCTATTTTGCAACACAGAGAAACATATCTGAAGGTGTTAGAAGTGTTTTGCATGATTTTTGAAGTTAGACCCTGAAATGTCAGAAAACAGCGTTTCAGCGCAGAACAAAGTTGGTTCAGGCAATGCAAGCTGAATCTTGGTCCCACTTTAAATTTACACTCTGTGCATGAATAAAAGCTATTTTGCAACACAGAGAAACATATCTGAAGGTGTTAGAAGTGTTTTGCATGATTTTTGAAGTTAGACTCTGAAATGTCAGAAAACAGCTTTTCAGCGCAGAACAAAGTTGGTTCAGGCAATGCAAGCTGAATCTTGGTCCCACTTTAACTTTGCAGTCTGTGCATGAATAAAACCTATTTTGCAACACAGAGAAACATATCTGAAGGTGTTAGAAGTGTTTTGCATGATTTTTGAAGTTAGACCCTGAAATGTCAGAAAACAGCTTTTCAGCGCAAAACAAAGTTGGTTCAGGCAATGCAAGCTGAATCTTGGTCCCACTTTAAATTTACACTCTGTGCATGAATAAAAGCTATTTTGCAACACAGATAAACATATCTGAAGGTGTTAGAAGTGTTTTGCATGATTTTTGAAGTTAGACTCTGAAATGTCAGAAAACAGCTTTTCAGCGCAGAACAAAGTTGGTTCAGGCAATGCAAGCTGAATCTTGGTCCCACTTTAAATTTACACTCTGTGCATGAATAAAAGCTATTTTGCAACACAGAGAAACATATCTGAAGGTGTTAGAAGTGTTTTGCATGATTTTTGAAGTTAGACCCTGAAATGTCAGAAAACAGCGTTTCAGCGCAGAACAAAGTTGGTTCAGGCAATGCAAGCTGAATCTTGGTCCCACTTTAACTTTGCAGTCTGTGCATGAATAAAAGCTATTTTGCAACACAGAGAAACATATCTGAAGGTGTTAGAAGTGTTTTGCATGATTTTTGAAGTTAGACCCTGAAATGTCAGAAAACAGCTTTTCAGCGCAGAACAAAGTTGGTTCAGGCAATGCAAGCTGAATCTTGGTCCCACTTTAAATTTACACTCTGTGCATGAATAAAAGCTATTTTGCAACACAGAGAAACATATCTGAAGGTGTTAGAAGTGTTTTGCATGATTTTTGAAGTTAGACTCTGAAATGTCAGAAAACAGCTTTTCAGCGCAGAACAAAGTTGGTTCAGGCAATGCAAGCTGAATCTTGGTCCCACTTTAACTTTGCAGTCTGTGCATGAATAAAACCTATTTTGCAACACAGAGAAACATATCTGAAGGTGTTAGAAGTGTTTTGCATGATTTTTGAAGTTAGACCCTGAAATGTCAGAAAACAGCTTTTCAGCGCAGAACAAAGTTGGTTCAGGCAATGCAAGCTGAATCTTGGTCCCACTTTAAATTTACACTCTGTGCATGGATAAAAGCTATTTTGCAACACAGAGAAACATATCTGAAGGTGTTAGAAGTGTTTTGCATGATTTTTGAAGTTAGACCCTGAAATGTCAGAAAACAGCGTTTCAGCGCAGAACAAAGTTGGTTCAGGCAGTGCAAGCTGAATCTTGGTCCCACTTTAACTTTGCAGTCTGTGCATGAATAAAACCTATTTTGCAACACAGAGAAACATATCTGAAGGTGTTAGAAGTGTTTTGCATGATTTTTGAAGTTAGACCCTGAAATGTCAGAAAACAGCTTTTCAGCGCAGAACAAAGTTGGTTCAGGCAATGCAAGCTGAATCTTGGTCCCACTTTAAATTTACACTCTGTGCATGAATAAAAGCTATTTTGCAACACAGAGAAACATATCTGAAGGTGTTAGAAGTGTTTTGCATGATTTTTGAAGTTAGACTCTGAAATGTCAGAAAACAGCTTTTCAGCGCAGAACAAAGTTGGTTCAGGCAATGCAAGCTGAATCTTGGTCCCACTTTAAATTTACACTCTGTGCATGAATAAAAGCTATTTTGCAACACAGAGAAACATATCTGAAGGTGTTAGAAGTGTTTTGCATGATTTTTGAAGTTAGACCCTGAAATGTCAGAAAACAGCGTTTCAGCGCAGAACAAAGTTGGTTCAGGCAATGCAAGCTGAATCTCTGTCCCACTTTAACTTTGCAGTCTGTGCATGAATAAAACCTATTTTGCAACACAGAGAAACATATCTGAAGGTGTTAGAAGTGTTTTGCATGATTTTTGAAGTTAGACCCTGAAATGTCAGAAAACAGCGTTTCAGCGCAGAACAAAGTTGGTTCAGGCAATGCCAGCTGAATCTTGGTCCCACTTTAACTTTGCAGTCTGTGCATGAATAAAACCTATTTTGCAACACAGAGAAACATATCTGAAGGTGTTAGAAGTGTTTTGCATGATTTTTGAAGTTAGACCCTGAAATGTCAGAAAACAGCTTTTCAGCGTAGAACAAAGTTGGTTCAGGCAATGCAAGCTGAATCTTGGTCCCACTTTAAATTTACACTCTGTGCATGAATAAAAGCTATTTTGCAACACAGAGAAACATATCTGAAGGTGTTAGAAGTGTTTTGCACGATTTTTGAAGTTAGACTCTGAAATGTCAGAAAACAGCTTTTCCGCGCAGAACAAAGTTGGTTCAGGCAATGCAAGCTGAATCTTGGTCCCACTTTAAATTTACACTCTGTGCATGAATAAAAGCTATTTTGCAACACAGAGAAACATATCTGAAGGTGTTAGAAGTGTTTTGCATGATTTTTGAAGTTAGACTCTGAAATGTCAGAAAACAGCTTTTCAGCGCAGAACAAAGTTGGTTCAGGCAATGCAAGCTGAATCTTGGTCCCACTTTAAATTTACACTCTGTGCATGAATAAAACCTATTTTGCAACACAGAGAAACATATCTGAAGGTGTTAGAAGTGTTTTGCATGATTTTTGAAGTTAGACCCTGAAATGTCAGAAAACAGCGTTTCAGCGCAGAACAAAGTTGGTTCAGGCAATGCAAGCTGAATCTTGGTCCCACTTTAAATTTACACTCTGTGCATGAATAAAAGCTATTTTGCAACACAGAGAAACATATCTGAAGGTGTTAGAAGTGTTTTGCATGATTTTTGAAGTTAGACTCTGAAATGTCAGAAAACAGCTTTTCAGCGCAGAACAAAGTTGGTTCAGGCAATGCAAGCTGAATCTTGGTCCCACTTTAACTTTGCAGTCTGTGCATGAATAAAACCTATTTTGCAACACAGAGAAACATATCTGAAGGTGTTAGAAGTGTTTTGCATGATTTTTGAAGTTAGACCCTGAAATGTCAGAAAACAGCTTTTCAGCGCAAAACAAAGTTGGTTCAGGCAATGCAAGCTGAATCTTGGTCCCACTTTAAATTTACACTCTGTGCATGAATAAAAGCTATTTTGCAACACAGATAAACATATCTGAAGGTGTTAGAAGTGTTTTGCATGATTTTTGAAGTTAGACTCTGAAATGTCAGAAAACAGCTTTTCAGCGCAGAACAAAGTTGGTTCAGGCAATGCAAGCTGAATCTTGGTCCCACTTTAAATTTACACTCTGTGCATGAATAAAAGCTATTTTGCAACACAGAGAAACATATCTGAAGGTGTTAGAAGTGTTTTGCATGATTTTTGAAGTTAGACCCTGAAATGTCAGAAAACAGCGTTTCAGCGCAGAACAAAGTTGGTTCAGGCAATGCAAGCTGAATCTTGGTCCCACTTTAACTTTGCAGTCTGTGCATGAATAAAAGCTATTTTGCAACACAGAGAAACATATCTGAAGGTGTTAGAAGTGTTTTGCATGATTTTTGAAGTTAGACCCTGAAATGTCAGAAAACAGCTTTTCAGCGCAGAACAAAGTTGGTTCAGGCAATGCAAGCTGAATCTTGGTCCCACTTTAAATTTACACTCTGTGCATGAATAAAAGCTATTTTGCAACACAGAGAAACATATCTGAAGGTGTTAGAAGTGTTTTGCATGATTTTTGAAGTTAGACTCTGAAATGTCAGAAAACAGCTTTTCAGCGCAGAACAAAGTTGGTTCAGGCAATGCAAGCTGAATCTTGGTCCCACTTTAACTTTGCAGTCTGTGCATGAATAAAACCTATTTTGCAACACAGAGAAACATATCTGAAGGTGTTAGAAGTGTTTTGCATGATTTTTGAAGTTAGACCCTGAAATGTCAGAAAACAGCTTTTCAGCGCAGAACAAAGTTGGTTCAGGCAATGCAAGCTGAATCTTGGTCCCACTTTAAATTTACACTCTGTGCATGGATAAAAGCTATTTTGCAACACAGAGAAACATATCTGAAGGTGTTAGAAGTGTTTTGCATGATTTTTGAAGTTAGACCCTGAAATGTCAGAAAACAGCGTTTCAGCGCAGAACAAAGTTGGTTCAGGCAGTGCAAGCTGAATCTTGGTCCCACTTTAACTTTGCAGTCTGTGCATGAATAAAACCTATTTTGCAACACAGAGAAACATATCTGAAGGTGTTAGAAGTGTTTTGCATGATTTTTGAAGTTAGACCCTGAAATGTCAGAAAACAGCTTTTCAGCGCAGAACAAAGTTGGTTCAGGCAATGCAAGCTGAATCTTGGTCCCACTTTAAATTTACACTCTGTGCATGAATAAAAGCTATTTTGCAACACAGAGAAACATATCTGAAGGTGTTAGAAGTGTTTTGCATGATTTTTGAAGTTAGACTCTGAAATGTCAGAAAACAGCTTTTCAGCGCAGAACAAAGTTGGTTCAGGCAATGCAAGCTGAATCTTGGTCCCACTTTAAATTTACACTCTGTGCATGAATAAAAGCTATTTTGCAACACAGAGAAACATATCTGAAGGTGTTAGAAGTGTTTTGCATGATTTTTGAAGTTAGACCCTGAAATGTCAGAAAACAGCGTTTCAGCGCAGAACAAAGTTGGTTCAGGCAATGCAAGCTGAATCTCTGTCCCACTTTAACTTTGCAGTCTGTGCATGAATAAAACCTATTTTGCAACACAGAGAAACATATCTGAAGGTGTTAGAAGTGTTTTGCATGATTTTTGAAGTTAGACCCTGAAATGTCAGAAAACAGCGTTTCAGCGCAGAACAAAGTTGGTTCAGGCAATGCCAGCTGAATCTTGGTCCCACTTTAACTTTGCAGTCTGTGCATGAATAAAACCTATTTTGCAACACAGAGAAACATATCTGAAGGTGTTAGAAGTGTTTTGCATGATTTTTGAAGTTAGACCCTGAAATGTCAGAAAACAGCTTTTCAGCGTAGAACAAAGTTGGTTCAGGCAATGCAAGCTGAATCTTGGTCCCACTTTAAATTTACACTCTGTGCATGAATAAAAGCTATTTTGCAACACAGAGAAACATATCTGAAGGTGTTAGAAGTGTTTTGCACGATTTTTGAAGTTAGACTCTGAAATGTCAGAAAACAGCTTTTCCGCGCAGAACAAAGTTGGTTCAGGCAATGCAAGCTGAATCTTGGTCCCACTTTAAATTTACACTCTGTGCATGAATAAAAGCTATTTTGCAACACAGAGAAACATATCTGAAGGTGTTAGAAGTGTTTTGCATGATTTTTGAAGTTAGACCCTGAAATGTCAGAAAACAGCGTTTCAGCGCAGAACAAAGTTGGTTCAGGCAATGCAAGCTGAATCTTGGTCCCACTTTAACTTTGCAGTCTGTGCATGAATAAAAGCTATTTTGCAACACAGAGAAACATATCTGAAGGTGTTAGAAGTGTTTTGCATGATTTTTGAAGTTAGACCCTGAAATGTCAGAAAACAGCGTTTCAGCGCAGAACAAAGTTGGTTCAGGCATTGCAAGCTGAATCTTGGTCCCACTTTAACTTTGCAGTCTGTGCATGAATAAAACCTATTTTGCAACACAGAGAAACATATCTGAAGGTGTTAGAAGTGTTTTGCATGATTTTTGAAGTTAGACCCTGAAATGTCAGAAAACAGCTTTTCAGCGCAGAACAAAGTTGGTTCAGGCAATGCAAGCTGAATCTTGGTCCCACTTTAAATATACACTCTGTGCATGAATAAAAGCTATTTTGCAACACAGAGAAACATATCTGAAGGTGTTAGAAGTGTTTTGCATGATTTTTGAAGTTAGACTCTGAAATGTCAGAAAACAGCTTTTCAGCGCAGAACAAAGTTGGTTCAGGCAATGCAAGCTGAATCTTGGTCCCACTTTAAATTTACACTCTGTGCATGAATAAAAGCTATTTTGCAACACAGAGAAACATATCTGAAGGTGTTAGTGTTTTGCATGATTTTTGAAGTTAGACCCTGAAATGTCAGAAAACAGCGTTTCAGCGCAGAACAAAGTTGGTTCAGACAATGCAAGCTGAATCTTGGTCCCACTTTAACTTTGCAGTCTGTGCATGAATAAAAGCTATTTTGCAACACAGAGAAACATATCTGAAGGTGTTAGAAGTGTTTTGCATGATTTTTGAAGTTAGACCCTGAAATGTCAGAAAACAGCTTTTCAGCGCAGAACAAAGTTGGTTCAGGCAATGCAAGCTGAATCTTGGTCCCACTTTAAATTTACACTCTGTGCATGAATAAAAGCTATTTTGCAACACAGAGAAACATATCTGAAGGTGTTAGAAGTGTTTTGCATGATTTTTGAAGTTAGACTCTGAAATGTCAGAAAACAGCTTTTCAGCGCAGAACAAAGTTGGTTCAGGCAATGCAAGCTGAATCTTGGTCCCACTTTAACTTTGCAGTCTGTGCATGAATAAAACCTATTTTGCAACACAGAGAAACATATCTGAAGGTGTTAGAAGTGTTTTGCATGATTTTTGAAGTTAGACCCTGAAATGTCAGAAAACAGCTTTTCAGCGCAGAACAAAGTTGGTTCAGGCAATGCAAGCTGAATCTTGGTCCCACTTTAAATTTACACTCTGTGCATGGATAAAAGCTATTTTGCAACACAGAGAAACATATCTGAAGGTGTTAGAAGTGTTTTGCATGATTTTTGAAGTTAGACCCTGAAATGTCAGAAAACAGCGTTTCAGCGCAGAACAAAGTTGGTTCAGGCAGTGCAAGCTGAACCTTGGTCCCACTTTAACTTTGCAGTCTGTGCATGAATAAAACCTATTTTGCAACACAGAGAAACATATCTGAAGGTGTTAGAAGTGTTTTGCATGATTTTTGAAGTTAGACCCTGAAATGTCAGAAAACAGCTTTTCAGCACAGAACAAAGTTGGTTCAGGCAATGCAAGCTGAATCTTGGTCCCACTTTAAATTTACACTCTGTGCATGAATAAAAGCTATTTTGCAACACAGAGAAACATATCTGAAGGTGTTAGAAGTGTTTTGCATGATTTTTGAAGTTAGACTCTGAAATGTCAGAAAACAGCTTTTCAGCGCAGAACAAAGTTGGTTCAGGCAATGCAAGCTGAATCTTGGTCCCACTTTAAATTTACACTCTGTGCATGAATAAAAGCTATTTTGCAACACAGAGAAACATATCTGAAGGTGTTAGAAGTGTTTTGCATGATTTTTGAAGTTAGACCCTGAAATGTCAGAAAACAGCGTTTCAGCGCAGAACAAAGTTGGTTCAGGCAATGCAAGCTGAATCTCTGTCCCACTTTAACTTTGCAGTCTGTGCATGAATAAAACCTATTTTGCAACACAGAGAAACATATCTGAAGGTGTTAGAAGTGTTTTGCATGATTTTTGAAGTTAGACCCTGAAATGTCAGAAAACAGCGTTTCAGCGCAGAACAAAGTTGGTTCAGGCAATGCCAGCTGAATCTTGGTCCCACTTTAACTTTGCAGTCTGTGCATGAATAAAACCTATTTTGCAACACAGAGAAACATATCTGAAGGTGTTAGAAGTGTTTTGCATGATTTTTGAAGTTAGACCCTGAAATGTCAGAAAACAGCTTTTCAGCGTAGAACAAAGTTGGTTCAGGCAATGCAAGCTGAATCTTGGTCCCACTTTAAATTTACACTCTGTGCATGAATAAAAGCTATTTTGCAACACAGAGAAACATATCTGAAGGTGTTAGAAGTGTTTTGCACGATTTTTGAAGTTAGACTCTGAAATGTCAGAAAACAGCTTTTCCGCGCAGAACAAAGTTGGTTCAGGCAATGCAAGCTGAATCTTGGTCCCACTTTAAATTTACACTCTGTGCATGAATAAAAGCTATTTTGCAACACAGAGAAACATATCTGAAGGTGTTAGAAGTGTTTTGCATGATTTTTGAAGTTAGACCCTGAAATGTCAGAAAACAGCGTTTCAGCGCAGAACAAAGTTGGTTCAGGCAATGCAAGCTGAATCTTGGTCCCACTTTAACTTTGCAGTCTGTGCATGAATAAAAGCTATTTTGCAACACAGAGAAACATATCTGAAGGTGTTAGAAGTGTTTTGCATGATTTTTGAAGTTAGACCCTGAAATGTCAGAAAACAGCGTTTCAGCGCAGAACAAAGTTGGTTCAGGCATTGCAAGCTGAATCTTGGTCCCACTTTAACTTTGCAGTCTGTGCATGAATAAAACCTATTTTGCAACACAGAGAAACATATCTGAAGGTGTTAGAAGTGTTTTGCATGATTTTTGAAGTTAGACCCTGAAATGTCAGAAAACAGCTTTTCAGCGCAGAACAAAGTTGGTTCAGGCAATGCAAGCTGAATCTTGGTCCCACTTTAAATATACACTCTGTGCATGAATAAAAGCTATTTTGCAACACAGAGAAACATATCTGAAGGTGTTAGAAGTGTTTTGCATGATTTTTGAAGTTAGACTCTGAAATGTCAGAAAACAGCTTTTCAGCGCAGAACAAAGTTGGTTCAGGCAATGCAAGCTGAATCTTGGTCCCACTTTAAATTTACACTCTGTGCATGAATAAAAGCTATTTTGCAACACAGAGAAACATATCTGAAGGTGTTAGTGTTTTGCATGATTTTTGAAGTTAGACCCTGAAATGTCAGAAAACAGCGTTTCAGCGCAGAACAAAGTTGGTTCAGACAATGCAAGCTGAATCTTGGTCCCACTTTAACTTTGCAGTCTGTGCATGAATAAAAGCTATTTTGCAACACAGAGAAACATATCTGAAGGTGTTAGAAGTGTTTTGCATGATTTTTGAAGTTAGACCCTGAAATGTCAGAAAACAGCTTTTCAGCGCAGAACAAAGTTGGTTCAGGCAATGCAAGCTGAATCTTGGTCCCACTTTAAATTTACACTCTGTGCATGAATAAAAGCTATTTTGCAACACAGAGAAACATATCTGAAGGTGTTAGAAGTGTTTTGCATGATTTTTGAAGTTAGACTCTGAAATGTCAGAAAACAGCTTTTCAGCACAGAACAAAGTTGGTTCAGGCAATGCAAGCTGAATCTTGGTCCCACTTTAACTTTGCAGTCTGTGCATGAATAAAACCTATTTTGCAACACAGAGAAACATATCTGAAGGTGTTAGAAGTGTTTTGCATGATTTTTGAAGTTAGACCCTGAAATGTCAGAAAACAGCTTTTCAGCGCAGAACAAAGTTGGTTCAGGCAATGCAAGCTGAATCTTGGTCCCACTTTAAATTTACACTCTGTGCATGGATAAAAGCTATTTTGCAACACAGAGAAACATATCTGAAGGTGTTAGAAGTGTTTTGCATGATTTTTGAAGTTAGACCCTGAAATGTCAGAAAACAGCGTTTCAGCGCAGAACAAAGTTGGTTCAGGCAGTGCAAGCTGAATCTTGGTCCCACTTTAACTTTGCAGTCTGTGCATGAATAAAACCTATTTTGCAACACAGAGAAACATATCTGAAGGTGTTAGAAGTGTTTTGCATGATTTTTGAAGTTAGACCCTGAAATGTCAGAAAACAGCTTTTCAGCGCAGAACAAAGTTGGTTCAGGCAATGCAAGCTGAATCTTGGTCCCACTTTAAATTTACACTCTGTGCATGAATAAAAGCTATTTTGCAACACAGAGAAACATATCTGAAGGTGTTAGAAGTGTTTTGCATGATTTTTGAAGTTAGACTCTGAAATGTCAGAAAACAGCTTTTCAGCGCAGAACAAAGTTGGTTCAGGCAATGCAAGCTGAATCTTGGTCCCACTTTAAATTTACACTCTGTGCATGAATAAAAGCTATTTTGCAACACAGAGAAACATATCTGAAGGTGTTAGAAGTGTTTTGCATGATTTTTGAAGTTAGACCCTGAAATGTCAGAAAACAGCGTTTCAGCGCAGAACAAACTTGGTTCAGGCAATGCAAGCTGAATCTCTGTCCCACTTTAAATTTACACTCTGTGCATGAATAAAAGCTATTTTGCAACACAGAGAAACATATCTGAAGGTGTTAGAAGTGTTTTGCATGATTTTTGAAGTTAGACCCTGAAATGTCAGAAAACAGCGTTTCAGCGCAGAACAAAGTTGGTTCAGGCAATGCAAGCTGAATCTTGGTCCCACTTTAACTTTGCAGGCTGTGCATGAATAAAACCTATTTTGCAACACAGAGAAACATATCTGAAGGTGTTAGAAGTGTTTTGCATGATTTTTGAAGTTAGACCCTGAAATGTCAGAAAACAGCGTTTCAGCGCAGAACAAAGTTGGTTCAGGCAATGCAAGCTGAATCTTGGTCCCACTTTAACTTTGCAGTCTGTGCATGAATAAAAGCTATTTTGCAACACAGAGAAACATATCTGAAGGTGTTAGAAGTGTTTTACATGATTTGTGAAGTTAGACCCTGAAATGTCAGAAAACAGCTTTTCAGCGCAGAACAAAGTTGGTTCATGCAATGCAAGCTGAATCTTGGTCCCACTTTAAATTTACACTCTGTACATGAATAAAACCTATTTTGCAACACAGAGAAACATATCTGAAGGTGTTAGAAGTGTTTTGCATGATTTTTGAAGTTAAACCCTGAAATGTCAGAAAACAGCGTTTCAGCGCAGAACAAAGTTGGTTCAGGCAATGCAAGCTGAATCTCTGTCCCACTTTAACTTTGCAGTCTGTGCATGAATAAAACCTATTTTGCAACACAGAGAAACATATCTGAAGGTGTTAGAAGTGTTTTGCATGATTTTTGAAGTTAGACCCTGAAATGGCAGAAAACAGCGTTTCAGCGCAGAACAAAGTTGGTTCAGGCAGTGCAAGCTGAATCTTGGTCCCACTTTAACTTTGCAGTCTGTGCATGAATAAAACCTATTTTGCAACACAGAGAAACATATCTGAAGGTGTTAGAAGTGTTTTGCATGATTTTTGAAGTTAGACCCTGAAATGTCAGAAAACAGCTTTTCAGCGCAGAACAAAGTTGGTTCAGGCAATGCAAGCTGAATCTTGGTCCCACTTTAAATTTACACTCTGTGCATGGATAAAAGCTATTTTGCAACACAGAGAAACATATCTGAAGGTGTTAGAAGTGTTTTGCATGATTTTTGAAGTTAGACCCTGAAATGTCAGAAAACAGCGTTTCAGCGCAGAACAAAGTTGGTTCAGGCAGTGCAAGCTGAATCTTGGTCCCACTTTAACTTTGCAGTCTGTGCATGAATAAAACATATTTTGCAACACAGAGAAACATATCTGAAGGTGTTAGAAGTGTTTTGCATGATTTTTGAAGTTAGACCCTGAAATGTCAGAAAACAGCTTTTCAGCGCAGAACAAAGTTGGTTCAGGCAATGCAAGCTGAATCTTGGTCCCACTTTAAATTTACACTCTGTGCATGAATAAAAGCTATTTTGCAACACAGAGAAACATATCTGAAGGTGTTAGAAGTGTTTTGCATGATTTTTGAAGTTAGACTCTGAAATGTCAGAAAACAGCTTTTCAGCGCAGAACAAAGTTGGTTCAGGCAATGCAAGCTGAATCTTGGTCCCACTTTAAATTTACACTCTGTGCATGAATAAAAGCTATTTTGCAACACAGAGAAACATATCTGACGGTGTTAGAAGTGTTTTGCATGATTTTTGAAGTTAGACCCTGAAATGTCAGAAAACAGCGTTTCAGCGCAGAACAAAGTTGGTTCAGGCAATGCAAGCTGAATCTCGGTCCCACTTTAAATTTACAACTCTGTGCATGAATAAAAGCTATTTTGCAACACAGAGAAACATATCTGAAGGTGTTAGAAGTGTTTTGCATGATTTTTGAAGTTAAACCCTGAAATGTCAGAAAACAGCGTTTCAGCGCAGAACAAAGTTGGTTCAGGCAATGCAAGCTGAATCTCTGTCCCACTTTAAATTTACACTCTGTGCATGAATAAAACCTATTTTGCAACACAGAGAAACATATCTGAAGGTGTTAGAAGTGTTTTGCATGATTTTTGAAGTTAAACCCTGAAATGTCAGAAAACAGCTTTTCAGCGCAGAACAAAGTTGGTTCAGGCAATGCAAGCTGAATCTTGGTCCCACTTTAAATTTACACTCTGTGCATGAATAAAAGCTATTTTGCAACACAGAGAAACATATCTGAAGGTGTTAGAAGTGTTTTACATGATTTGTGAAGTTAGACCCTGAAATGTCAGAAAACAGCTTTTCAGCGCAGAACAAAGTTGGTTCATGCAATGCAAGCTGAATCTTGGTCCCACTTTAAATTTACACTCTGTGCATGAATAAAACCTATTTTGCAACACAGAGAAACATATCTGAAGGTGTTAGAAGTGTTTTGCATGATTTTTGAAGTTAGACCCTGAAATGTCAGAAAACAGCGTTTCAGCGCAGAACAAAGTTGGTTCAGGCAATGCAAGCTGAATCTCTGTCCCACTTTAACTTTGCAGTCTGTGCATGAATAAAACCTATTTTGCAACACAGAGAAACATATCTGAAGGTGTTAGAAGTGTTTTGCATGATTTTTGAAGTTAGACCCTGAAATGTCAGAAAACAGCGTTTCAGCGCAGAACAAAGTTGGTTCAGGCAGTGCAAGCTGAATCTTGGTCCCACTTTAACTTTGCAGTCTGTGCATGAATAAAACCTATTTTGCAACACAGAGAAACATATCTGAAGGTGTTAGAAGTGTTTTGCATGATTTTTGAAGTTAGACCCTGAAATGTCAGAAAACAGCTTTTCAGCGCAGAACAAAGTTGGTTCAGGCAATGCAAGCTGAATCTTGGTCCCACTTTAAATTTACACTCTGTGCATGAATAAAAGCTATTTTGCAACACAGAGAAACATATCTGAAGGTGTTAGAAGTGTTTTGCATGATTTTTGAAGTTAGACTCTGAAATGTCAGAAAACAGCTTTTCAGCGCAGAACAAAGTTGGTTCAGGCAATGCAAGCTGAATCTTGGTCCCACTTTAACTTTGCAGTCTGTGCATGAATAAAACCTATTTTGCAACACAGAGAAACATATCTGAAGGTGTTAGAAGTGTTTTGCATGATTTTTGAAGTTAGACCCTGAAATGTCAGAAAACAGCTTTTCAGCGCAGAACAAAGTTGGTTCAGGCAATGCAAGCTGAATCTTGGTCCCACTTTAAATTTACACTCTGTGCATGAATAAAAGCTATTTTGCAACACAGATAAACATATCTGAAGGTGTTAGAAGTGTTTTGCATGATTTTTGAAGTTAGACTCTGAAATGTCAGAAAACAGCTTTTCAGCGCAGAACAAAGTTGGTTCAGGCAATGCAAGCTGAATCTTGGTCCCACTTTAAATTTACACTCTGTGCATGAATAAAAGCTATTTTGCAACACAGAGAAACATATCTGAAGGTGTTAGAAGTGTTTTGCATGATTTTTGAAGTTAGACCCTGAAATGTCAGAAAACAGCGTTTCAGCGCAGAACAAAGTTGGTTCAGGCAATGCAAGCTGAATCTTGGTCCCACTTTAACTTTGCAGTCTGTGCATGAATAAAAGCTATTTTGCAACACAGAGAAACATATCTGAAGGTGTTAGAAGTGTTTTGCATGATTTTTGAAGTTAGACCCTGAAATGTCAGAAAACAGCTTTTCAGCGCAGAACAAAGTTGGTTCAGGCAATGCAAGCTGAATCTTGGTCCCACTTTAAATTTACACTCTGTGCATGAATAAAAGCTATTTTGCAACACAGAGAAACATATCTGAAGGTGTTAGAAGTGTTTTGCATGATTTTTGAAGTTAGACTCTGAAATGTCAGAAAACAGCTTTTCAGCGCAGAACAAAGTTGGTTCAGGCAATGCAAGCTGAATCTTGGTCCCACTTTAACTTTGCAGTCTGTGCATGAATAAAAGCTATTTTGCAACACAGAGAAACATATCTGAAGGTGTTAGAAGTGTTTTGCATGATTTTTGAAGTTAGACCCTGAAATGTCAGAAAACAGCTTTTCAGCGCAGAACAAAGTTGGTTCAGGCAATGCAAGCTGAATCTTGGTCCCACTTTAAATTTACACTCTGTGCATGGATAAAAGCTATTTTGCAACACAGAGAAACATATCTGAAGGTGTTAGAAGTGTTTTGCATGATTTTTGAAGTTAGACCCTGAAATGTCAGAAAACAGCGTTTCAGCGCAGAACAAAGTTGGTTCAGGCAGTGCAAGCTGAATCTTGGTCCCACTTTAACTTTGCAGTCTGTGCATGAATAAAACCTATTTTGCAACACAGAGAAACATATCTGAAGGTGTTAGAAGTGTTTTGCATGATTTTTGAAGTTAGACCCTGAAATGTCAGAAAACAGCTTTTCAGCGCAGAACAAAGTTGGTTCAGGCAATGCAAGCTGAATCTTGGTCCCACTTTAAATTTACACTCTGTGCATGAATAAAAGCTATTTTGCAACACAGAGAAACATATCTGAAGGTGTTAGAAGTGTTTTGCATGATTTTTGAAGTTAGACTCTGAAATGTCAGAAAACAGCTTTTCAGCGCAGAACAAAGTTGGTTCAGGCAATGCAAACTGAATCTTGGTCCCACTTTAAATTTACACTCTGTGCATGAATAAAAGCTATTTTGCAACACAGAGAAACATATCTGAAGGTGTTAGAAGTGTTTTGCATGATTTTTGAAGTTAGACCCTGAAATGTCAGAAAACAGCGTTTCAGCGCAGAACAAAGTTGGTTCAGGCAATGCAAGCTGAATCTCTGTCCCACTTTAACTTTGCAGTCTGTGCATGAATAAAACCTATTTTGCAACACAGAGAAACATATCTGAAGGTGTTAGAAGTGTTTTGCATGATTTTTGAAGTTAGACCCTGAAATGTCAGAAAACAGCGTTTCAGCGCAGAACAAAGTTGGTTCAGGCAATGCCAGCTGAATCTTGGTCCCACTTTAACTTTGCAGTCTGTGCATGAATAAAACCTATTTTGCAACACAGAGAAACATATCTGAAGGTGTTAGAAGTGTTTTGCATGATTTTTGAAGTTAGACCCTGAAATGTCAGAAAACAGCTTTTCAGCGTAGAACAAAGTTGGTTCAGGCAATGCAAGCTGAATCTTGGTCCCACTTTAAATTTACACTCTGTGCACGAATAAAAGCTATTTTGCAACACAGAGAAACATATCTGAAGGTGTTAGAAGTGTTTTGCACGATTTTTGAAGTTAGACTCTGAAATGTCAGAAAACAGCTTTTCCGCGCAGAACAAAGTTGGTTCAGGCAATGCAAGCTGAATCTTGGTCCCACTTTAAATTTACACTCTGTGCATGAATAAAAGCTATTTTGCAACACAGAGAAACATATCTGAAGGTGTTAGAAGTGTTTTGCATGATTTTTGAAGTTAGACCCTGAAATGTCAGAAAACAGCGTTTCAGCGCAGAACAAAGTTGGTTCAGGCAATGCAAGCTGAATCTTGGTCCCACTTTAACTTTGCAGTCTGTGCATGAATAAAAGCTATTTTGCAACACAGAGAAACATATCTGAAGGTGTTAGAAGTGTTTTGCATGATTTTTGAAGTTAGACCCTGAAATGTCAGAAAACAGCTTTTCAGCGCAGAACAAAGTTGGTTCAGGCAATGCAAGCTGAATCTTGGTCCCACTTTAAATTTACACTCTGTGCATGAATAAAACCTATTTTGCAACACAGAGAAACATATCTGAAGGTGTTAGAAGTGTTTTGCATGATTTTTGAAGTTAGACCCTGAAATGTCAGAAAACAGCTTTTCAGCATAGAACAAAGTTGGTTCAGGCAATGCAAGCTGAATCTTGGTCCCACTTTAAATTTAAACTCTGTGCATGAATAAAAGCTATTTTGCAACACAGAGAAACATATCTGAAGGTGTTAGAAGTGTTTTGCATGATTTTTGAAGTTAGACTCTGAAATGTCAGAAAACAGCTTTTCCGCGCAGAACAAAGTTGGTTCAGGCAATGCAAGCTGAATCTTGGTCCCACTTTAAATTTACACTCTGTGCATGAATAAAAGCTATTTTGCAACACAGAGAAACATATCTGAAGGTGTTAGAAGTGTTTTGCATGATTTTTGAAGTTAGACCCTGAAATGTCAGAAAACAGCGTTTCAGCGCAGAACAAAGTTGGTTCAGGCAATGCAAGCTGAATCTTGGTCCCACTTTAACTTTGCAGTCTGTGCATGAATAAAAGCTATTTTGCAACACAGAGAAACATATCTGAAGGTGTTAGAAGTGTTTTGCATGATTTTTGAAGTTAGACCTGAAATGTCAGAAAACAGCTTTTCAGCGCAGAACAAAGTTGGTTCAGGCAATGCAAGCTGAATCTTGGTCCCACTTTAAATTTACACTCTGCGCATGAATAAAACCTATTTTGCAACACAGAGAAACATATCTGAAGGTGTTAGAAGTGTTTTGCATGATTTTTGAAGTTAGACTCTGAAATGTCAGAAAACAGCTTTTCAGCGCAGAACAAAGTTGGTTCAGGCAATGCAAGCTGAATCTTGGTCCCACTTTAACTTTGCAGTCTGTGCATGAATAAAACCTATTTTGCAACACAGAGAAACATATCTGAAGGTGTTAGAAGTGTTTTGCATGATTTTTGAAGTTAGACTCTGAAATGTCAGAAAACAGCTTTTCAGCGCAGAACAAAGTTGGTTCAGGCAATGCAAGCTGAATCTTGGTCCCACTTTAAATTTACACTCTGTGCATGAATAAAAGCTATTTTGCAACACAGAGAAACATATCTGAAGGTGTTAGTGTTTTGCATGATTTTTGAAGTTAGACCCTGAAATGTCAGAAAACAGCGTTTCAGCGCAGAACAAAGTTGGTTCAGGCAATGCAAGCTGAATCTTGGTCCCACTTTAACTTTGCAGTCTGTGCATGAATAAAAGCTATTTTGCAACACAGAGAAACATATCTGAAGGTGTTAGAAGTGTTTTGCATGATTTTTGAAGTTAGACCCTGAAATGTCAGAAAACAGCTTTTCAGCGCAGAACAAAGTTGGTTCAGGCAATGCAAGCTGAATCTTGGTCCCACTTTAAATTTACACTCTGTGCATGGATAAAAGCTATTTTGCAACACAGAGAAACATATCTGAAGGTGTTAGAAGTGTTTTGCATGATTTTTGAAGTTAGACCCTGAAATGTCAGAAAACAGCGTTTCAGCGCAGAACAAAGTTGGTTCAGGCAGTGCAAGCTGAATCTTGGTCCCACTTTAACTTTGCAGTCTGTGCATGAATAAAACCTATTTTGCAACACAGAGAAACATATCTGAAGGTGTTAGAAGTGTTTTGCATGATTTTTGAAGTTAGACCCTGAAATGTCAGAAAACAGCTTTTCAGCGCAGAACAAAGTTGGTTCAGGCAATGCAAGCTGAATCTTGGTCCCACTTTAAATTTACACTCTGTGCATGAATAAAAGCTATTTTGCAACACAGAGAAACATATCTGAAGGTGTTAGAAGTGTTTTGCATGATTTTTGAAGTTAGACTCTGAAATGTCAGAAAACAGCTTTTCAGCGCAGAACAAAGTTGGTTCAGGCAATGCAAACTGAATCTTGGTCCCACTTTAAATTTACACTCTGTGCATGAATAAAAGCTATTTTGCAACACAGAGAAACATATCTGAAGGTGTTAGAAGTGTTTTGCATGATTTTTGAAGTTAGACCCTGAAATGTCAGAAAACAGCGTTTCAGCGCAGAACAAAGTTGGTTCAGGCAATGCAAGCTGAATCTCTGTCCCACTTTAACTTTGCAGTCTGTGCATGAATAAAACCTATTTTGCAACACAGAGAAACATATCTGAAGGTGTTAGAAGTGTTTTGCATGATTTTTGAAGTTAGACCCTGAAATGTCAGAAAACAGCGTTTCAGCGCAGAACAAAGTTGGTTCAGGCAATGCCAGCTGAATCTTGGTCCCACTTTAACTTTGCAGTCTGTGCATGAATAAAACCTATTTTGCAACACAGAGAAACATATCTGAAGGTGTTAGAAGTGTTTTGCATGATTTTTGAAGTTAGACCCTGAAATGTCAGAAAACAGCTTTTCAGCGTAGAACAAAGTTGGTTCAGGCAATGCAAGCTGAATCTTGGTCCCACTTTAAATTTACACTCTGTGCATGAATAAAAGCTATTTTGCAACACAGAGAAACATATCTGAAGGTGTTAGAAGTGTTTTGCACGATTTTTGAAGTTAGACTCTGAAATGTCAGAAAACAGCTTTTCCGCGCAGAACAAAGTTGGTTCAGGCAATGCAAGCTGAATCTTGGTCCCACTTTAAATTTACACTCTGTGCATGAATAAAAGCTATTTTGCAACACAGAGAAACATATCTGAAGGTGTTAGAAGTGTTTTGCATGATTTTTGAAGTTAGACCCTGAAATGTCAGAAAACAGCGTTTCAGCGCAGAACAAAGTTGGTTCAGGCAATGCAAGCTGAATCTTGGTCCCACTTTAACTTTGCAGTCTGTGCATGAATAAAAGCTATTTTGCAACACAGAGAAACATATCTGAAGGTGTTAGAAGTGTTTTGCATGATTTTTGAAGTTAGACCCTGAAATGTCAGAAAACAGCTTTTCAGCGCAGAACAAAGTTGGTTCAGGCAATGCAAGCTGAATCTTGGTCCCACTTTAAATTTACACTCTGTGCATGAATAAAACCTATTTTGCAACACAGAGAAACATATCTGAAGGTGTTAGAAGTGTTTTGCATGATTTTTGAAGTTAGACCCTGAAATGTCAGAAAACAGCTTTTCAGCATAGAACAAAGTTGGTTCAGGCAATGCAAGCTGAATCTTGGTCCCACTTTAAATTTAAACTCTGTGCATGAATAAAAGCTATTTTGCAACACAGAGAAACATATCTGAAGGTGTTAGAAGTGTTTTGCATGATTTTTGAAGTTAGACTCTGAAATGTCAGAAAACAGCTTTTCCGCGCAGAACAAAGTTGGTTCAGGCAATGCAAGCTGAATCTTGGTCCCACTTTAAATTTACACTCTGTGCATGAATAAAAGCTATTTTGCAACACAGAGAAACATATCTGAAGGTGTTAGAAGTGTTTTGCATGATTTTTGAAGTTAGACCCTGAAATGTCAGAAAACAGCGTTTCAGCGCAGAACAAAGTTGGTTCAGGCAATGCAAGCTGAATCTTGGTCCCACTTTAACTTTGCAGTCTGTGCATGAATAAAAGCTATTTTGCAACACAGAGAAACATATCTGAAGGTGTTAGAAGTGTTTTGCATGATTTTTGAAGTTAGACCTGAAATGTCAGAAAACAGCATTTCAGCGCAGAACAAAGTTGGTTCAGGCAATGCAAGCTGAATCTTGGTCCCACTTTAAATTTACACTCTGTGCATGAATAAAACCTATTTTGCAACACAGAGAAACATATCTGAAGGTGTTAGAAGTGTTTTGCATGATTTTTGAAGTTAGACTCTGAAATGTCAGAAAACAGCTTTTCAGCGCAGAACAAAGTTGGTTCAGGCAATGCAAGCTGAATCTTGGTCCCACTTTAACTTTGCAGTCTGTGCATGAATAAAACCTATTTTGCAACACAGAGAAACATATCTGAAGGTGTTAGAAGTGTTTTGCATGATTTTTGAAGTTAGACTCTGAAATGTCAGAAAACAGCTTTTCAGCGCAGAACAAAGTTGGTTCAGGCAATGCAAGCTGAATCTTGGTCCCACTTTAAATTTACACTCTGTGCATGAATAAAAGCTATTTTGCAACACAGAGAAACATATCTGAAGGTGTTAGTGTTTTGCATGATTTTTGAAGTTAGACCCTGAAATGTCAGAAAACAGCGTTTCAGCGCAGAACAAAGTTGGTTCAGGCAATGCAAGCTGAATCTTGGTCCCACTTTAACTTTGCAGTCTGTGCATGAATAAAAGCTATTTTGCAACACAGAGAAACATATCTGAAGGTGTTAGAAGTGTTTTGCATGATTTTTGAAGTTAGACCCTGAAATGTCAGAAAACAGCTTTTCAGCGCAGAACAAAGTTGGTTCAGGCAATGCAAGCTGAATCTTGGTCCCACTTTAAAATTACACTCTGTGCATGAATAAAAGCTATTTTGCAACACAGAGAAACATATCTGAAGGTGTTAGAAGTGTTTTGCATGATTTTTGAAGTTGGACTCTGAAATGTCAGAAAACAGCTTTTCAGCGCAGAACAAAGTTGGTTCAGGCAATGCAAGCTGAATCTTGGTCCCACTTTAACTTTGCAGTCTGTGCATGAATAAAACCTATTTTGCAACACAGAGAAACATATCTGAAGGTGTTAGAAGTGTTTTGCATGATTTTTGAAGTTAGACCCTGAAATGTCAGAAAACAGCTTTTCAGCGCAGAACAAAGTTGGTTCAGGCAATGCAAGCTGAATCTTGGTCCCACTTTAAATTTACACTCTGTGCATGGATAAAAGCTATTTTGCAACACAGAGAAACATATCTGAAGGTGTTAGAAGTGTTTTGCATGATTTTTGAAGTTAGACCCTGAAATGTCAGAAAACAGCGTTTCAGCGCAGAACAAACTTGGTTCAGGCAATGCAAGCTGAATCTTGGTCCCACTTTAACTTTGCAGTCTGTGCATGAATAAAAGCTATTTTGCAACACAGAGAAACATATCTGAATGTGTTAGAAGTGTTTTGCATGATTTTTGAAGTTAGACCCTGAAATGTCAGAAAACAGCTTTTCAGCGCAGAACAAAGTTGGTTCAGGCAATGCAAGCTGAATCTTGGTCCCACTTTAAATTTACACTCTGTGCATGAATAAAAGCTATTTTGCAACACAGAGAAACATATCTGAAGGTGTTAGAAGTGTTTTGCATGATTTTTGAAGTTAGACTCTGAAATGTCAGAAAACAGCTTTTCAGCGCAGAACAAAGTTGGTTCAGGCAATGCAAGCTGAATCTTGGTCCCAGTTTAACTTTGCAGTCTGTGCATGAATAAAACCTATTTTGCAACACAGAGAAACATATCTGAAGGTGTTAGAAGTGTTTTGCATGATTTTTGAAGTTAGACCCTGAAATGTCAGAAAACAGCTTTTCAGCGCAGAACAAAGTTGGTTCAGGCAATGCAAGCTGAATCTTGGTCCCACTTTAAATTTACACTCTGTGCATGGATAAAAGCTATTTTGCAACACAGAGAAACATATCTGAATGTGTTAGAAGTGTTTTGCATGATTTTTGAAGTTAGACCCTGAAATGTCAGAAAACAGCGTTTCAGCGCAGAACAAAGTTGGTTCAGGCAGTGCAAGCTGAATCTTGGTCCCACTTTAACTTTGCAGTCTGTGCATGAATAAAACCTATTTTGCAACACAGAGAAACATATCTGAAGGTGTTAGAAGTGTTTTGCATGATTTTTGAAGTTAGACCCTGAAATGTCAGAAAACAGCTTTTCAGCGCAGAACAAAGTTGGTTCAGGCAATGCAAGCTGAATCTTGGTCCCACTTTAAATTTACACTCTGTGCATGAATAAAAGCTATTTTGCAACACAGAGAAACATATCTGAAGGTGTTAGAAGTGTTTTGCATGATTTTTGAAGTTAGACTCTGAAATGTCAGAAAACAGCTTTTCAGCGCAGAACAAAGTTGGTTCAGGCAATGCAAGCTGAATCTTGGTCCCACTTTAACTTTGCAGTCTGTGCATGAATAAAACCTATTTTGCAACACAGAGAAACATATCTGAAGGTGTTAGAAGTGTTTTGCATGATTTTTGAAGTTAGACCCTGAAATGTCAGAAAACAGCTTTTCAGCGCAGAACAAAGTTGGTTCAGGCAATGCAAGCTGAATCTTGGTCCCACTTTAAATTTACACTCTGTGCATGGATAAAAGCTATTTTGCAACACAGAGAAACATATCTGAAGGTGTTAGAAGTGTTTTGCATGATTTTTGAAGTTAGACCCTGAAATGTCAGAAAACAGCGTTTCAGCGCAGAACAAAGTTGGTTCAGGCAGTGCAAGCTGAATCTTGGTCCCACTTTAACTTTGCAGTCTGTGCATGAATAAAATCTATTTTGCAACACAGAGAAACATATCTGAAGGTGTTAGAAGTGTTTTGCATGATTTTTGAAGTTAGACCCTGAAATGTCAGAAAACAGCTTTTCAGCGCAGAACAAAGTTGGTTCAGGCAATGCAAGCTGAATCTTGGTCCCACTTTAAATTTACACTCTGTGCATGAATAAAAGCTATTTTGCAACACAGAGAAACATATCTGAAGGTGTTAGAAGTGTTTTGCATGATTTTTGAAGTTAGACTCTGAAATGTCAGAAAACAGCTTTTCAGCGCAGAACAAAGTTGGTTCAGGCAATGCAAGCTGAATCTTGGTCCCAGTTTAACTTTGCAGTCTGTGCATGAATAAAACCTATTTTGCAACACAGAGAAACATATCTGAAGGTGTTAGAAGTGTTTTGCATGATTTTTGAAGTTAGACCCTGAAATGTCAGAAAACAGCTTTTCAGCGCAGAACAAAGTTGGTTCAGGCAATGCAAGCTGAATCTTGGTCCCACTTTAAATTTACACTCTGTGCATGGATAAAAGCTATTTTGCAACACAGAGAAACATATCTGAATGTGTTAGAAGTGTTTTGCATGATTTTTGAAGTTAGACCCTGAAATGTCAGAAAACAGCGTTTCAGCGCAGAACAAAGTTGGTTCAGGCAGTGCAAGCTGAATCTTGGTCCCACTTTAACTTTGCAGTCTGTGCATGAATAAAACCTATTTTGCAACACAGAGAAACATATCTGAAGGTGTTAGAAGTGTTTTGCATGATTTTTGAAGTTAGACCCTGAAATGTCAGAAAACAGCTTTTCAGCGCAGAACAAAGTTGGTTCAGGCAATGCAAGCTGAATCTTGGTCCCACTTTAAATTTACACTCTGTGCATGAATAAAAGCTATTTTGCAACACAGAGAAACATATCTGAAGGTGTTAGAAGTGTTTTGCATGATTTTTGAAGTTAGACTCTGAAATGTCAGAAAACAGCTTTTCAGCGCAGAACAAAGTTGGTTCAGGCAATGCAAGCTGAATCTTGGTCCCACTTTAACTTTGCAGTCTGTGCATGAATAAAACCTATTTTGCAACACAGAGAAACATATCTGAAGGTGTTAGAAGTGTTTTGCATGATTTTTGAAGTTAGACCCTGAAATGTCAGAAAACAGCTTTTCAGCGCAGAACAAAGTTGGTTCAGGCAATGCAAGCTGAATCTTGGTCCCACTTTAAATTTACACTCTGTGCATGGATAAAAGCTATTTTGCAACACAGAGAAACATATCTGAAGGTGTTAGAAGTGTTTTGCATGATTTTTGAAGTTAGACCCTGAAATGTCAGAAAACAGCGTTTCAGCGCAGAACAAAGTTGGTTCAGGCAGTGCAAGCTGAATCTTGGTCCCACTTTAACTTTGCAGTCTGTGCATGAATAAAATCTATTTTGCAACACAGAGAAACATATCTGAAGGTGTTAGAAGTGTTTTGCATGATTTTTGAAGTTAGACCCTGAAATGTCAGAAAACAGCTTTTCAGCGCAGAACAAAGTTGGTTCAGGCAATGCAAGCTGAATCTTGGTCCCACTTTAAATTTACACTCTGTGCATGAATAAAAGCTATTTTGCAACACAGAGAAACATATCTGAAGGTGTTAGAAGTGTTTTGCATGATTTTTGAAGTTAGACTCTGAAATGTCAGAAAACAGCTTTTCAGCGCAGAACAAAGTTGGTTCAGGCAATGCAAGCTGAATCTTGGTCCCACTTTAAATTTACACTCTGTGCATGAATAAAAGCTATTTTGCAACACAGAGAAACATATCTGAAGGTGTTAGAAGTGTTTTGCATGATTTTTGAAGTTAGACCCTGAAATGTCAGAAAACAGCGTTTCAGCGCAGAACAAAGTTGGTTCAGGCAATGCAAGCTGAATCTCTGTCCCACTTTAACTTTGCAGTCTGTGCATGAATAAAACCTATTTTGCAACACAGAGAAACATATCTGAAGGTGTTAGAAGTGTTTTGCATGATTTTTGAAGTTAGACCCTGAAATGTCAGAAAACAGCGTTTCAGCGCAGAACACAGTTGGTTCAGGCAATGCAAGCTGAATCTCTGTCCCACTTTAACTTTGCAGTCTGTGCATGAATAAAACCTATTTTGCAACACAGAGAAACATATCTGAAGGTGTTAGAAGTGTTTTGCATGATTTTTGAAGTTAGACTCTGAAATGTCAGAAAACAGCTTTTCAGCGCAGAACAAAGTTGGTTCAGGCAATGCAAGCTGAATCTTGGTCCCACTTTAAATTTACACTCTGTGCATGAATAAAAGCTATTTTGCAACACAGAGAAACATATCTGAAGGTGTTAGAAGTGTTTTGCATGATTTTTGAAGTTAGACCCTGAAATGTCAGAAAACAGCGTTTCAGCGCAGAACAAACTTGGTTCAGGCAATGCAAGCTGAATCTCTGTCCCACTTTAACTTTGCAGTCTGTGCATGAATAAAACCTATTTTGCAACACAGAGAAACATATCTGAAGGTGTTAGAAGTGTTTTGCATGATTTTTGAAGTTAGACCCTGAAATGTCAGAAAACAGCGTTTCAGCGCAGAACAAAGTTGGTTCAGGCAATGCAAGCTGAATCTTGGTCCCACTTTAACTTTGCAGTCTGTGCATGAATAAAACCTATTTTGCAACACAGAGAAACATATCTGAAGGTGTTAGAAGTGTTTTGCATGATTTTTGAAGTTAGACCCTGAAATGTCAGAAAATAGCTTTTCAGCGCAGAACAAAGTTGGTTCAGGCAATGCAAGCTGAATCTTGGTCCCACATCAAATTTACACTCTGTGCATGAATAAAAGCTATTTTGCAACACAGAGAAACATATCTGAAGGTGTTAGAAGTGTTTTGCATGATTTTTGAAGTTAGACTCTGAAATGTCAGAAAACAGCTTTTCAGCGCAGAACAAAGTTGGTTCAGGCAATGCAAGCTGAATCTCTGTCCCACTTTAACTTTGCAGTCTGTGCATGAATAAAACCTATTTTGCAACACAGAGAAACATATCTGAAGGTGTTAGAAGTGTTTTGCATGATTTTTGAAGTTAGACCCTGAAATGTCAGAAAACAGCTTTTCAGCGCAGAACAAAGTTGGTTCAGGCAATGCAAGCTGAATCTTGGTCCCACTTTAAATTTACACTCTGTGCATGAATAAAAGCTATTTTGCAACACAGAGAAACATATCTGAAGGTGTTAGAAGTGTTTTGCATGATTTTTGAAGTTAGACTCTGAAATGTCAGAAAACAGCTTTTCAGCGCAGAACAAAGTTGGTTCAGGCAATGCAAGCTGAATCTTGGTCCCACTTTAAATTTACACTCTGTGCATGAATAAAAGCTATTTTGCAACACAGAGAAACATATCTGAAGGTGTTAGAAGTGTTTTGCATGATTTTTGAAGTTAGACCCTGAAATGTCAGAAAACAGCGTTTCAGCGCAGAACAAAGTTGGTTCAGGCAATGCAAGCTGAATCTTGGTCCCACTTTAACTTTGCAGTCTGTGCATGAATAAAAGCTATTTTTCAACACAGAGAAACATATCTAAAGGTGTTAGAAGTGTTTTGCATGATTTTTGAAGTTAGACCCTGAAATGTCAGAAAACAGCTTTTCAGCGCAGAACAAAGTTGGTTCAGGCAATGCAAGCTGAATCTTGGTCCCACTTTAAATTTACACTCTGTGCATGAATAAAAGCTATTTTGCAACACAGAGAAACATATCTGAAGGTGTTAGAAGTGTTTTGCATGATTTTTGAAGTTAGACCCTGAAATGTCAGAAAACAGCTTTTCAGCGCAGAACAAAGTTGGTTCAGGCAATGCAAGCTGAATCTTGGTCCCACTTTAAATTTACACTCTGTGCATGAATAAAAGCTATTTTGCAACACAGAGAAACATATCTGAAGGTGTTAGAAGTGTTTTGCATGATTTTTGAAGTTAGACTCTGAAATGTCAGAAAACAGCTTTTCAGCGCAGAACAAAGTTGGTTCAGGCAATGCAAGCTGAATCTTGGTCCCACTTTAAATTTACACTCTGTGCATGAATAAAAGCTATTTTGCAACACAGAGAAACATATCTGAAGGTGTTAGAAGTGTTTTGCATGATTTTTGAAGTTAGACCCTGAAATGTCAGAAAACAGCGTTTCAGCGCAGAACAAACTTGGTTCAGGCAATGCAAGCTGAATCTCTGTCCCACTTTAACTTTGCAGTCTGTGCATGAATAAAACCTATTTTGCAACACAGAGAAACATATCTGAAGGTGTTAGAAGTGTTTTGCATGATTTTTGAAGTTAGACCCTGAAATGTCAGAAAACAGCGTTTCAGCGCAGAACAAAGTTGGTTCAGGCAATGCAAGCTGAATCTCTGTCCCACTTTAACTTTGCAGTCTGTGCATGAATAAAACCTATTTTGCAACACAGAGAAACATATCTGAAGGTGTTAGAAGTGTTTTGCATGATTTTTGAAGTTAGACTCTGAAATGTCAGAAAACAGCTTTTCAGCGCAGAACAAAGTTGGTTCAGGCAATGCAAGCTGAATCTTGGTCCCACTTTAAATTTACACTCTGTGCATGAATAAAAGCTATTTTGCAACACAGAGAAACATATCTGAAGGTGTTAGAAGTGTTTTGCATGATTTTTGAAGTTAGACCCTGAAATGTCAGAAAACAGCGTTTCAGCGCAGAACAAACTTGGTTCAGGCAATGCAAGCTGAATCTCTGTCCCACTTTAACTTTGCAGTCTGTGCATGAATAAAACCTATTTTGCAACACAGAGAAACATATCTGAAGGTGTTAGAAGTGTTTTGCATGATTTTTGAAGTTAGACCCTGAAATGTCAGAAAACAGCGTTTCAGCGCAGAACAAAGTTGGTTCAGGCAATGCAAGCTGAATCTTGGTCCCACTTTAACTTTGCAGTCTGTGCATGAATAAAACCTATTTTGCAACACAGAGAAACATATCTGAAGGTGTTAGAAGTGTTTTGCATGATTTTTGAAGTTAGACCCTGAAATGTCAGAAAATAGCTTTTCAGCGCAGAACAAAGTTGGTTCAGGCAATGCAAGCTGAATCTTGGTCCCACATTAAATTTACACTCTGTGCATGAATAAAAGCTATTTTGCAACACAGAGAAACATATCTGAAGGTGTTAGAAGTGTTTTGCATGATTTTTGAAGTTAGACTCTGAAATGTCAGAAAACAGCTTTTCAGCGCAGAACAAAGTTGGTTCAGGCAATGCAAGCTGAATCTTGGTCCCACTTTAACTTTGCAGTCTGTGCATGAATAAAACCTATTTTGCAACACAGAGAAACATATCTGAAGGTGTTAGAAGTGTTTTGCATGATTTTTGAAGTTAGACCCTGAAATGTCAGAAAACAGCTTTTCAGCGCAGAACAAAGTTGGTTCAGGCAATGCAAGCTGAATCTTGGTCCCACTTTAAATTTACACTCTGTGCATGAATAAAAGCTATTTTGCAACACAGAGAAACATATCTGAAGGTGTTAGAAGTGTTTTGCATGATTTTTGAAGTTAGACTCTGAAATGTCAGAAAACAGCTTTTCAGCGCAGAACAAAGTTGGTTCAGGCAATGCAAGCTGAATCTTGGTCCCACTTTAAATTTACACTCTGTGCATGAATAAAAGCTATTTTGCAACACAGAGAAACATATCTGAAGGTGTTAGAAGTGTTTTGCATGATTTTTGAAGTTAGACCCTGAAATGTCAGAAAACAGCGTTTCAGCGCAGAACAAAGTTGGTTCAGGCAATGCAAGCTGAATCTTGGTCCCACTTTAACTTTGCAGTCTGTGCATGAATAAAAGCTATTTTTCAACACAGAGAAACATATCTAAAGGTGTTAGAAGTGTTTTGCATGATTTTTGAAGTTAGACCCTGAAATGTCAGAAAACAGCTTTTCAGCGCAGAACAAAGTTGGTTCAGGCAATGCAAGCTGAATCTTGGTCCCACTTTAAATTTACACTCTGTGCATGAATAAAAGCTATTTTGCAACACAGAGAAACATATCTGAAGGTGTTAGAAGTGTTTTGCATGATTTTTGAAGTTAGACCCTGAAATGTCAGAAAACAGCTTTTCAGCGCAGAACAAAGTTGGTTCAGGCAATGCAAGCTGAATCTTGGTCCCACTTTAAATTTACACTCTGTGCATGAATAAAAGCTATTTTGCAACACAGAGAAACATATCTGAAGGTGTTAGAAGTGTTTTGCATGATTTTTGAAGTTAGACTCTGAAATGTCAGAAAACAGCTTTTCAGCGCAGAACAAAGTTGGTTCAGGCAATGCAAGCTGAATCTTGGTCCCACTTTAAATTTACACTCTGTGCATGAATAAAAGCTATTTTGCAACACAGAGAAACATATCTGAAGGTGTTAGAAGTGTTTTGCATGATTTTTGAAGTTAGACCCTGAAATGTCAGAAAACAGCGTTTCAGCGCAGAACAAACTTGGTTCAGGCAATGCAAGCTGAATCTCTGTCCCACTTTAACTTTGCAGTCTGTGCATGAATAAAACCTATTTTGCAACACAGAGAAACATATCTGAAGGTGTTAGAAGTGTTTTGCATGATTTTTGAAGTTAGACCCTGAAATGTCAGAAAACAGCGTTTCAGCGCAGAACAAAGTTGGTTCAGGCAATGGAAGCTGAATCTCTGTCCCACTTTAACTTTGCAGTCTGTGCATGAATAAAACCTATTTTGCAACACAGAGAAACATATCTGAAGGTGTTAGAAGTGTTTTGCATGATTTTTGAAGTTAGACCCTGAAATGTCAGAAAACAGCGTTTCAGCGCAGAACAAAGTTGGTTCAGGCAATGCAAGCTGAATCTCTGTCCCACTTTAACTTTGCAGTCTGTGCATGAATAAAACCTATTTTGCAACACAGAGAAACATATCTGAAGGTGTTAGAAGTGTTTTGCATGATTTTTGAAGTTAGACCCTGAAATGTCAGAAAACAGCGTTTCAGCGCAGAACAAAGTTGGTTCAGGCAATGCAAGCTGAATCTTGGTCCCACTTTAAATTTACACTCTGTGCACGAATAAAAGCTATTTTGCAACACAGAGAAACATATCTGAAGGTGTTAGAAGTGTTTTGCATGATTTTTGAAGTTAGACTCTGAAATGTCAGAAAACAGCTTTTCAGCGCAGAACAAAGTTGGTTCAGGCAATGCAAGCTGAATCTTGGTCCCACTTTAAATTTACACTCTGTGCATGAATAAAACCTATTTTGCAACACAGAGAAACATATCTGAAGGTGTTAGAAGTGTTTTGCATGATTTTTGAAGTTAGACCCTGAAATGTCAGAAAACAGCGTTTCAGCGCAGAACAAAGTTGGTTCAGGCAATGCAAGCTGAATCTTGGTCCCACTTTAAATTTACAACTCTGTGCATGAATAAAAGCTATTTTGCAACACAGAGAAACATATCTGAAGGTGTTAGAAGTGTTTTGCATGATTTTTGAAGTTAAACCCTGAAATGTCAGAAAACAGCGTTTCAGCGCAGAACAAAGTTGGTTCAGGCAATGCAAGCTGAATCTCTGTCCCACTTTAAATTTACACTCTGTGCATGAATAAAACCTATTTTGCAACACAGAGAAACATATCTGAAGGTGTTAGAAGTGTTTTGCATGATTTTTGAAGTTATACCCTGAAATGTCAGAAAACAGCTTTTCAGCGCAGAACAAAGTTGGTTCAGGCAATGCAAGCTGAATCTTGGTCCCACTTTAAATTTACACTCTGTGCATGAATAAAAGCTATTTTGCAACACAGAGAAACATATCTGAAGGTGTTAGAAGTGTTTTGCATGATTTTTGAAGTTAGACCCTGAAATGTCAGAAAACAGCGTTTCAGCGCAGAACAAAGTTGGTTCAGGCAATGCAAGCTGAATCTTGGTCCCACTTTAACTTTGCAGTCTGTGCATGAATAAAACCTATTTTGCAACACAGAGAAACATATCTGAAGGTGTTAGAAGTGTTTTGCATGATTTTTGAAGTTAGACCCTGAAATGTCAGAAAACAGCGTTTCAGCGCAGAACAAAGTTGGTTCAGGCAATGCAAGCTGAATCTTGGTCCCACTTTAACTTTGCAGTCTGTGCATGAATAAAAGCTATTTTGCAACACAGAGAAACATATCGGTAACACTTTCTATGAAGCCCGTATTTATAATACATTATAAGGGTATTTCTAAGGCATTATAATGAATGCATAATGCATTATAAAAAAACTTATAATATGTTATACCATCTCATGAATAATCGTAACAACAATTATAATACATTATAATACTTGAGTATCTGAGGTTATAACTTTTACGATTATGATTATTTATAACACTCAATGGACACCATATTAAATCTACTTAATTTATAATGGACTATATCATGTTACATTTATTTTTTACATTATATTACATTTTATTTTGATGGTCCACTTATTCTACTTAGTATAAGCTTAAACTTTCCAACTACATTTCAACTAACACTCTTTAGAGTATTAGTAGACGTAGGTTAAGGTTAGGCTATGTAGAAGGTTCATGTACTTGCAAAGTTACATATAAAATAATATAATAGTTTATTTTTGGGGAAAACATCTAAATTTAGTGTTAGCATATATTTAGCATACTATTAATGATAATTACTGCTGGCTGACATGGAGTTGCAGAGTTACTTATCAAAAGCTGTCTAAAGGGTATCATCAACATAATCATACTGATAATACAAACGTGTCATTAAACATTCATCTGATCTGATGCCTGATCTTAGGGGTTCTTTGGGAAATATTATTATAATTACTTATAAGTGGTCTTTGTATGCTTTAAGTAAAGTGACATGAGTAAAATGGCAAGATATGAGACTTACAATACGTTATAACTATGAGGAGGTAATCATACTCTTAAAAGCTATAACCACAAATAAGTAAAAATTATAATACATTAAAACTGTTTTTATGAATACTCATGAGATGGTATAACATATTATAAGGTTTTTTATAATGCATTATGCATTCATTATAATGCCTTAAGAATACCCTTATAATGTATTATAAATACGGGCTTCATAGAAAGTGTTACCAACATATCTGAAGGTGTTAGAAGTGTTTTACATGATTTGTGAAGTTAGACCCTGAAATGTCAGAAAACAGCTTTTCAGCGCAGAACAAAGTTGGTTCATGCAATGCAAGCTGAATCTTGGTCCCACTTTAAATTTACACTCTGTGCATGAATAAAACCTATTTTGCAACACAGAGAAACATATCTGAAGGTGTTAGAAGTGTTTTGCATGATTTTTGAAGTTAAACCCTGAAATGTCAGAAAACAGCGTTTCAGCGCAGAACAAAGTTGGTTCAGGCAATGCAAGCTGAATCTCTGTCCCACTTTAAATTTACACTCTGTGCATGAATAAAACCTATTTTGCAACACAGAGAAACATATCTGAAGGTGTTAGAAGTGTTTTGCATGATTTTTGAAGTTATACCCTGAAATGTCAGAAAACAGCTTTTCAGCGCAGAACAAAGTTGGTTCAGGCAATGCAAGCTGAATCTTGGTCCCACTTTAAATTTACACTCTGTGCATGAATAAAAGCTATTTTGCAACACAGAGAAACATATCTGAAGGTGTTAGAAGTGTTTTGCATGATTTTTGAAGTTAGACCCTGAAATGTCAGAAAACAGCGTTTCAGCGCAGAACAAAGTTGGTTCAGGCAATGCAAGCTGAATCTTGGTCCCACTTTAACTTTGCAGTCTGTGCATGAATAAAAGCTATTTTGCAACACAGAGAAACATATCGGTAACACTTTCTATGAAGCCCGTATTTATAATACATTATAAGGGTATTTCTAAGGCATTATAATGAATGCATAATGCATTATAAAAAAACTTATAATATGTTATACCATCTCATGAATAATCGTAACAACAATTATAATACATTATAATACTTGAGTATCTGAGGTTATAACTTTTACGATTATGATTATTTATAACACTCAATGGACACCATATTAAATCTACTTAATTTATAATGGACTATATCATGTTACATTTATTTTTTACATTATATTACATTTTATTTTGATGGTCCACTTATTCTACTTAGTATAAGCTTAAACTTTCCAACTACATTTCAACTAACACTCTTTAGAGTATTAGTAGACGTAGGTTAAGGTTAGGCTATGTAGAAGGTTCATGTACTTGCAAAGTTACATATAAAATAATATAATAGTTTATTTTTGGGGAAAACATCTAAATTTAGTGTTAGCATATATTTAGCATACTATTAATGATAATTACTGCTGGCTGACATGGAGTTGCAGAGTTACTTATCAAAAGCTGTCTAAAGGGTATCATCAACATAATCATACTGATAATACAAACGTGTCATTAAACATTCATCTGATCTGATGCCTGATCTTAGGGGTTCTTTGGGAAATATTATTATAATTACTTATAAGTGGTCTTTGTATGCTTTAAGTAAAGTGACATGAGTAAAATGGCAAGATATGAGACTTACAATACGTTATAACTATGAGGAGGTAATCATACTCTTAAAAGCTATAACCACAAATAAGTAAAAATTATAATACATTAAAACTGTTTTTATGAATACTCATGAGATGGTATAACATATTATAAGGTTTTTTATAATGCATTATGCATTCATTATAATGCCTTAAGAATACCCTTATAATGTATTATAAATACGGGCTTCATAGAAAGTGTTACCAACATATCTGAAGGTGTTAGAAGTGTTTTACATGATTTGTGAAGTTAGACCCTGAAATGTCAGAAAACAGCTTTTCAGCGCAGAACAAAGTTGGTTCATGCAATGCAAGCTGAATCTTGGTCCCACTTTAAATTTACACTCTGTGCATGAATAAAACCTATTTTGCAACACAGAGAAACATATCTGAAGGTGTTAGAAGTGTTTTGCATGATTTTTGAAGTTAGACCCTGAAATGTCAGAAAACAGCTTTTCAGCGCAGAACAAAGTTGGTTCAGGCAATGCAAGCTGAATCTTGGTCCCACTTTAAATTTACACTCTGTGCATGAATAAAAGCTATTTTGCAACACAGAGAAACATATCTGAAGGTGTTAGAAGTGTTTTGCATGATTTTTGAAGTTAGACCCTGAAATGTCAGAAAACAGCGTTTCAGCGCAGAACAAAGTTGGTTCAGGCAATGCAAGCTGAATCTTGGTCCCACTTTAACTTTGCAGTCTGTGCATGAATAAAAGCTATTTTGCAACACAGAGAAACATATCTGAAGGTGTTAGAAGTGTTTTGCATGATTTTTGAAGTTAGACCCTGAAATGTCAGAAAACAGCTTTTCAGCGCAGAACAAAGTTGGTTCAGGCAATGCAAGCTGAATCTTGGTCCCACTTTAAATTTACACTCTGTGCATGAATAAAAGCTATTTTGCAACACAGAGAAACATATCTGAAGGTGTTAGAAGTGTTTTGCATGATTTTTGAAGTTAGACTCTGAAATGTCAGAAAACAGCTTTTCAGCGCAGAACAAAGTTGGTTCAGGCAATGCAAGCTGAATCTTGGTCCCACTTTAACTTTGCAGTCTGTGCATGAATAAAACCTATTTTGCAACACAGAGAAACATATCTGAAGGTGTTAGAAGTGTTTTGCATGATTTTTGAAGTTAGACCCTGAAATGTCAGAAAACAGCTTTTCAGCGCAGAACAAAGTTGGTTCAGGCAATGCAAGCTGAATCTTGGTCCCACTTTAAATTTACACTCTGTGCATGGATAAAAGCTATTTTGCAACACAGAGAAACATATCTGAAGGTGTTAGAAGTGTTTTGCATGATTTTTGAAGTTAGACCCTGAAATGTCAGAAAACAGCGTTTCAGCGCAGAACAAAGTTGGTTCAGGCAGTGCAAGCTGAATCTTGGTCCCACTTTAACTTTGCAGTCTGTGCATGAATAAAACCTATTTTGCAACACAGAGAAACATATCTGAAGGTGTTAGAAGTGTTTTGCATGATTTTTGAAGTTAGACCCTGAAATGTCAGAAAACAGCTTTTCAGCGCAGAACAAAGTTGGTTCAGGCAATGCAAGCTGAATCTTGGTCCCACTTTAAATTTACACTCTGTGCATGAATAAAAGCTATTTTGCAACACAGAGAAACATATCTGAAGGTGTTAGAAGTGTTTTGCATGATTTTTGAAGTTAGACTCTGAAATGTCAGAAAACAGCTTTTCAGCGCAGAACAAAGTTGGTTCAGGCAATGCAAGCTGAATCTTGGTCCCACTTTAAATTTACACTCTGTGCATGAATAAAAGCTATTTTGCAACACAGAGAAACATATCTGAAGGTGTTAGAAGTGTTTTGCATGATTTTTGAAGTTAGACCCTGAAATGTCAGAAAACAGCGTTTCAGCGCAGAACAAAGTTGGTTCAGGCAATGCAAGCTGAATCTCTGTCCCACTTTAACTTTGCAGTCTGTGCATGAATAAAACCTATTTTGCAACACAGAGAAACATATCTGAAGGTGTTAGAAGTGTTTTGCATGATTTTTGAAGTTAGACCCTGAAATGTCAGAAAACAGCGTTTCAGCGCAGAACAAAGTTGGTTCAGGCAATGCCAGCTGAATCTTGGTCCCACTTTAACTTTGCAGTCTGTGCATGAATAAAACCTATTTTGCAACACAGAGAAACATATCTGAAGGTGTTAGAAGTGTTTTGCATGATTTTTGAAGTTAGACCCTGAAATGTCAGAAAACAGCTTTTCAGCGTAGAACAAAGTTGGTTCAGGCAATGCAAGCTGAATCTTGGTCCCACTTTAAATTTACACTCTGTGCATGAATAAAAGCTATTTTGCAACACAGAGAAACATATCTGAAGGTGTTAGAAGTGTTTTGCACGATTTTTGAAGTTAGACTCTGAAATGTCAGAAAACAGCTTTTCCGCGCAGAACAAAGTTGGTTCAGGCAATGCAAGCTGAATCTTGGTCCCACTTTAAATTTACACTCTGTGCATGAATAAAAGCTATTTTGCAACACAGAGAAACATATCTGAAGGTGTTAGAAGTGTTTTGCATGATTTTTGAAGTTAGACCCTGAAATGTCAGAAAACAGCGTTTCAGCGCAGAACAAAGTTGGTTCAGGCAATGCAAGCTGAATCTTGGTCCCACTTTAACTTTGCAGTCTGTGCATGAATAAAAGCTATTTTGCAACACAGAGAAACATATCTGAAGGTGTTAGAAGTGTTTTGCATGATTTTTGAAGTTAGACCCTGAAATGTCAGAAAACAGCGTTTCAGCGCAGAACAAAGTTGGTTCAGGCATTGCAAGCTGAATCTTGGTCCCACTTTAACTTTGCAGTCTGTGCATGAATAAAACCTATTTTGCAACACAGAGAAACATATCTGAAGGTGTTAGAAGTGTTTTGCATGATTTTTGAAGTTAGACCCTGAAATGTCAGAAAACAGCTTTTCAGCGCAGAACAAAGTTGGTTCAGGCAATGCAAGCTGAATCTTGGTCCCACTTTAAATATACACTCTGTGCATGAATAAAAGCTATTTTGCAACACAGAGAAACATATCTGAAGGTGTTAGAAGTGTTTTGCATGATTTTTGAAGTTAGACTCTGAAATGTCAGAAAACAGCTTTTCAGCGCAGAACAAAGTTGGTTCAGGCAATGCAAGCTGAATCTTGGTCCCACTTTAAATTTACACTCTGTGCATGAATAAAAGCTATTTTGCAACACAGAGAAACATATCTGAAGGTGTTAGTGTTTTGCATGATTTTTGAAGTTAGACCCTGAAATGTCAGAAAACAGCGTTTCAGCGCAGAACAAAGTTGGTTCAGACAATGCAAGCTGAATCTTGGTCCCACTTTAACTTTGCAGTCTGTGCATGAATAAAAGCTATTTTGCAACACAGAGAAACATATCTGAAGGTGTTAGAAGTGTTTTGCATGATTTTTGAAGTTAGACCCTGAAATGTCAGAAAACAGCTTTTCAGCGCAGAACAAAGTTGGTTCAGGCAATGCAAGCTGAATCTTGGTCCCACTTTAAATTTACACTCTGTGCATGAATAAAAGCTATTTTGCAACACAGAGAAACATATCTGAAGGTGTTAGAAGTGTTTTGCATGATTTTTGAAGTTAGACTCTGAAATGTCAGAAAACAGCTTTTCAGCGCAGAACAAAGTTGGTTCAGGCAATGCAAGCTGAATCTTGGTCCCACTTTAACTTTGCAGTCTGTGCATGAATAAAACCTATTTTGCAACACAGAGAAACATATCTGAAGGTGTTAGAAGTGTTTTGCATGATTTTTGAAGTTAGACCCTGAAATGTCAGAAAACAGCTTTTCAGCGCAGAACAAAGTTGGTTCAGGCAATGCAAGCTGAATCTTGGTCCCACTTTAAATTTACACTCTGTGCATGGATAAAAGCTATTTTGCAACACAGAGAAACATATCTGAAGGTGTTAGAAGTGTTTTGCATGATTTTTGAAGTTAGACCCTGAAATGTCAGAAAACAGCGTTTCAGCGCAGAACAAAGTTGGTTCAGGCAGTGCAAGCTGAACCTTGGTCCCACTTTAACTTTGCAGTCTGTGCATGAATAAAACCTATTTTGCAACACAGAGAAACATATCTGAAGGTGTTAGAAGTGTTTTGCATGATTTTTGAAGTTAGACCCTGAAATGTCAGAAAACAGCTTTTCAGCACAGAACAAAGTTGGTTCAGGCAATGCAAGCTGAATCTTGGTCCCACTTTAAATTTACACTCTGTGCATGAATAAAAGCTATTTTGCAACACAGAGAAACATATCTGAAGGTGTTAGAAGTGTTTTGCATGATTTTTGAAGTTAGACTCTGAAATGTCAGAAAACAGCTTTTCAGCGCAGAACAAAGTTGGTTCAGGCAATGCAAGCTGAATCTTGGTCCCACTTTAAATTTACACTCTGTGCATGAATAAAAGCTATTTTGCAACACAGAGAAACATATCTGAAGGTGTTAGAAGTGTTTTGCATGATTTTTGAAGTTATACCCTGAAATGTCAGAAAACAGCTTTTCAGCGCAGAACAAAGTTGGTTCAGGCAATGCAAGCTGAATCTTGGTCCCACTTTAAATTTACACTCTGTGCATGAATAAAAGCTATTTTGCAACACAGAGAAACATATCTGAAGGTGTTAGAAGTGTTTTGCATGATTTTTGAAGTTAGACCCTGAAATGTCAGAAAACAGCGTTTCAGCGCAGAACAAAGTTGGTTCAGGCAATGCAAGCTGAATCTTGGTCCCACTTTAACTTTGCAGTCTGTGCATGAATAAAACCTATTTTGCAACACAGAGAAACATATCTGAAGGTGTTAGAAGTGTTTTGCATGATTTTTGAAGTTAGACCCTGAAATGTCAGAAAACAGCGTTTCAGCGCAGAACAAAGTTGGTTCAGGCAATGCAAGCTGAATCTTGGTCCCACTTTAACTTTGCAGTCTGTGCATGAATAAAAGCTATTTTGCAACACAGAGAAACATATCGGTAACACTTTCTATGAAGCCCGTATTTATAATACATTATAAGGGTATTTCTAAGGCATTATAATGAATGCATAATGCATTATAAAAAAACTTATAATATGTTATACCATCTCATGAATAATCGTAACAACAATTATAATACATTATAATACTTGAGTATCTGAGGTTATAACTTTTACGATTATGATTATTTATAACACTCAATGGACACCATATTAAATCTACTTAATTTATAATGGACTATATCATGTTACATTTATTTTTTACATTATATTACATTTTATTTTGATGGTCCACTTATTCTACTTAGTATAAGCTTAAACTTTCCAACTACATTTCAACTAACACTCTTTAGAGTATTAGTAGACGTAGGTTAAGGTTAGGCTATGTAGAAGGTTCATGTACTTGCAAAGTTACATATAAAATAATATAATAGTTTATTTTTGGGGAAAACATCTAAATTTAGTGTTAGCATATATTTAGCATACTATTAATGATAATTACTGCTGGCTGACATGGAGTTGCAGAGTTACTTATCAAAAGCTGTCTAAAGGGTATCATCAACATAATCATACTGATAATACAAACGTGTCATTAAACATTCATCTGATCTGATGCCTGATCTTAGGGGTTCTTTGGGAAATATTATTATAATTACTTATAAGTGGTCTTTGTATGCTTTAAGTAAAGTGACATGAGTAAAATGGCAAGATATGAGACTTACAATACGTTATAACTATGAGGAGGTAATCATACTCTTAAAAGCTATAACCACAAATAAGTAAAAATTATAATACATTAAAACTGTTTTTATGAATACTCATGAGATGGTATAACATATTATAAGGTTTTTTATAATGCATTATGCATTCATTATAATGCCTTAAGAATACCCTTATAATGTATTATAAATACGGGCTTCATAGAAAGTGTTACCAACATATCTGAAGGTGTTAGAAGTGTTTTACATGATTTGTGAAGTTAGACCCTGAAATGTCAGAAAACAGCTTTTCAGCGCAGAACAAAGTTGGTTCATGCAATGCAAGCTGAATCTTGGTCCCACTTTAAATTTACACTCTGTGCATGAATAAAACCTATTTTGCAACACAGAGAAACATATCTGAAGGTGTTAGAAGTGTTTTGCATGATTTTTGAAGTTAAACCCTGAAATGTCAGAAAACAGCGTTTCAGCGCAGAACAAAGTTGGTTCAGGCAATGCAAGCTGAATCTCTGTCCCACTTTAAATTTACACTCTGTGCATGAATAAAACCTATTTTGCAACACAGAGAAACATATCTGAAGGTGTTAGAAGTGTTTTGCATGATTTTTGAAGTTATACCCTGAAATGTCAGAAAACAGCTTTTCAGCGCAGAACAAAGTTGGTTCAGGCAATGCAAGCTGAATCTTGGTCCCACTTTAAATTTACACTCTGTGCATGAATAAAAGCTATTTTGCAACACAGAGAAACATATCTGAAGGTGTTAGAAGTGTTTTGCATGATTTTTGAAGTTAGACCCTGAAATGTCAGAAAACAGCGTTTCAGCGCAGAACAAAGTTGGTTCAGGCAATGCAAGCTGAATCTTGGTCCCACTTTAACTTTGCAGTCTGTGCATGAATAAAAGCTATTTTGCAACACAGAGAAACATATCGGTAACACTTTCTATGAAGCCCGTATTTATAATACATTATAAGGGTATTTCTAAGGCATTATAATGAATGCATAATGCATTATAAAAAAACTTATAATATGTTATACCATCTCATGAATAATCGTAACAACAATTATAATACATTATAATACTTGAGTATCTGAGGTTATAACTTTTACGATTATGATTATTTATAACACTCAATGGACACCATATTAAATCTACTTAATTTATAATGGACTATATCATGTTACATTTATTTTTTACATTATATTACATTTTATTTTGATGGTCCACTTATTCTACTTAGTATAAGCTTAAACTTTCCAACTACATTTCAACTAACACTCTTTAGAGTATTAGTAGACGTAGGTTAAGGTTAGGCTATGTAGAAGGTTCATGTACTTGCAAAGTTACATATAAAATAATATAATAGTTTATTTTTGGGGAAAACATCTAAATTTAGTGTTAGCATATATTTAGCATACTATTAATGATAATTACTGCTGGCTGACATGGAGTTGCAGAGTTACTTATCAAAAGCTGTCTAAAGGGTATCATCAACATAATCATACTGATAATACAAACGTGTCATTAAACATTCATCTGATCTGATGCCTGATCTTAGGGGTTCTTTGGGAAATATTATTATAATTACTTATAAGTGGTCTTTGTATGCTTTAAGTAAAGTGACATGAGTAAAATGGCAAGATATGAGACTTACAATACGTTATAACTATGAGGAGGTAATCATACTCTTAAAAGCTATAACCACAAATAAGTAAAAATTATAATACATTAAAACTGTTTTTATGAATACTCATGAGATGGTATAACATATTATAAGGTTTTTTATAATGCATTATGCATTCATTATAATGCCTTAAGAATACCCTTATAATGTATTATAAATACGGGCTTCATAGAAAGTGTTACCAACATATCTGAAGGTGTTAGAAGTGTTTTACATGATTTGTGAAGTTAGACCCTGAAATGTCAGAAAACAGCTTTTCAGCGCAGAACAAAGTTGGTTCATGCAATGCAAGCTGAATCTTGGTCCCACTTTAAATTTACACTCTGTGCATGAATAAAACCTATTTTGCAACACAGAGAAACATATCTGAAGGTGTTAGAAGTGTTTTGCATGATTTTTGAAGTTAGACCCTGAAATGTCAGAAAACAGCTTTTCAGCGCAGAACAAAGTTGGTTCAGGCAATGCAAGCTGAATCTTGGTCCCACTTTAAATTTACACTCTGTGCATGAATAAAAGCTATTTTGCAACACAGAGAAACATATCTGAAGGTGTTAGAAGTGTTTTGCATGATTTTTGAAGTTAGACCCTGAAATGTCAGAAAACAGCGTTTCAGCGCAGAACAAAGTTGGTTCAGGCAATGCAAGCTGAATCTTGGTCCCACTTTAACTTTGCAGTCTGTGCATGAATAAAAGCTATTTTGCAACACAGAGAAACATATCTGAAGGTGTTAGAAGTGTTTTGCATGATTTTTGAAGTTAGACCCTGAAATGTCAGAAAACAGCTTTTCAGCGCAGAACAAAGTTGGTTCAGGCAATGCAAGCTGAATCTTGGTCCCACTTTAAATTTACACTCTGTGCATGAATAAAAGCTATTTTGCAACACAGAGAAACATATCTGAAGGTGTTAGAAGTGTTTTGCATGATTTTTGAAGTTAGACTCTGAAATGTCAGAAAACAGCTTTTCAGCGCAGAACAAAGTTGGTTCAGGCAATGCAAGCTGAATCTTGGTCCCACTTTAACTTTGCAGTCTGTGCATGAATAAAACCTATTTTGCAACACAGAGAAACATATCTGAAGGTGTTAGAAGTGTTTTGCATGATTTTTGAAGTTAGACCCTGAAATGTCAGAAAACAGCTTTTCAGCGCAGAACAAAGTTGGTTCAGGCAATGCAAGCTGAATCTTGGTCCCACTTTAAATTTACACTCTGTGCATGGATAAAAGCTATTTTGCAACACAGAGAAACATATCTGAAGGTGTTAGAAGTGTTTTGCATGATTTTTGAAGTTAGACCCTGAAATGTCAGAAAACAGCGTTTCAGCGCAGAACAAAGTTGGTTCAGGCAGTGCAAGCTGAATCTTGGTCCCACTTTAACTTTGCAGTCTGTGCATGAATAAAACCTATTTTGCAACACAGAGAAACATATCTGAAGGTGTTAGAAGTGTTTTGCATGATTTTTGAAGTTAGACCCTGAAATGTCAGAAAACAGCTTTTCAGCGCAGAACAAAGTTGGTTCAGGCAATGCAAGCTGAATCTTGGTCCCACTTTAAATTTACACTCTGTGCATGAATAAAAGCTATTTTGCAACACAGAGAAACATATCTGAAGGTGTTAGAAGTGTTTTGCATGATTTTTGAAGTTAGACTCTGAAATGTCAGAAAACAGCTTTTCAGCGCAGAACAAAGTTGGTTCAGGCAATGCAAGCTGAATCTTGGTCCCACTTTAAATTTACACTCTGTGCATGAATAAAAGCTATTTTGCAACACAGAGAAACATATCTGAAGGTGTTAGAAGTGTTTTGCATGATTTTTGAAGTTAGACCCTGAAATGTCAGAAAACAGCGTTTCAGCGCAGAACAAAGTTGGTTCAGGCAATGCAAGCTGAATCTCTGTCCCACTTTAACTTTGCAGTCTGTGCATGAATAAAACCTATTTTGCAACACAGAGAAACATATCTGAAGGTGTTAGAAGTGTTTTGCATGATTTTTGAAGTTAGACCCTGAAATGTCAGAAAACAGCGTTTCAGCGCAGAACAAAGTTGGTTCAGGCAATGCCAGCTGAATCTTGGTCCCACTTTAACTTTGCAGTCTGTGCATGAATAAAACCTATTTTGCAACACAGAGAAACATATCTGAAGGTGTTAGAAGTGTTTTGCATGATTTTTGAAGTTAGACCCTGAAATGTCAGAAAACAGCTTTTCAGCGTAGAACAAAGTTGGTTCAGGCAATGCAAGCTGAATCTTGGTCCCACTTTAAATTTACACTCTGTGCATGAATAAAAGCTATTTTGCAACACAGAGAAACATATCTGAAGGTGTTAGAAGTGTTTTGCACGATTTTTGAAGTTAGACTCTGAAATGTCAGAAAACAGCTTTTCCGCGCAGAACAAAGTTGGTTCAGGCAATGCAAGCTGAATCTTGGTCCCACTTTAAATTTACACTCTGTGCATGAATAAAAGCTATTTTGCAACACAGAGAAACATATCTGAAGGTGTTAGAAGTGTTTTGCATGATTTTTGAAGTTAGACCCTGAAATGTCAGAAAACAGCGTTTCAGCGCAGAACAAAGTTGGTTCAGGCAATGCAAGCTGAATCTTGGTCCCACTTTAACTTTGCAGTCTGTGCATGAATAAAAGCTATTTTGCAACACAGAGAAACATATCTGAAGGTGTTAGAAGTGTTTTGCATGATTTTTGAAGTTAGACCCTGAAATGTCAGAAAACAGCGTTTCAGCGCAGAACAAAGTTGGTTCAGGCATTGCAAGCTGAATCTTGGTCCCACTTTAACTTTGCAGTCTGTGCATGAATAAAACCTATTTTGCAACACAGAGAAACATATCTGAAGGTGTTAGAAGTGTTTTGCATGATTTTTGAAGTTAGACCCTGAAATGTCAGAAAACAGCTTTTCAGCGCAGAACAAAGTTGGTTCAGGCAATGCAAGCTGAATCTTGGTCCCACTTTAAATATACACTCTGTGCATGAATAAAAGCTATTTTGCAACACAGAGAAACATATCTGAAGGTGTTAGAAGTGTTTTGCATGATTTTTGAAGTTAGACTCTGAAATGTCAGAAAACAGCTTTTCAGCGCAGAACAAAGTTGGTTCAGGCAATGCAAGCTGAATCTTGGTCCCACTTTAAATTTACACTCTGTGCATGAATAAAAGCTATTTTGCAACACAGAGAAACATATCTGAAGGTGTTAGTGTTTTGCATGATTTTTGAAGTTAGACCCTGAAATGTCAGAAAACAGCGTTTCAGCGCAGAACAAAGTTGGTTCAGACAATGCAAGCTGAATCTTGGTCCCACTTTAACTTTGCAGTCTGTGCATGAATAAAAGCTATTTTGCAACACAGAGAAACATATCTGAAGGTGTTAGAAGTGTTTTGCATGATTTTTGAAGTTAGACCCTGAAATGTCAGAAAACAGCTTTTCAGCGCAGAACAAAGTTGGTTCAGGCAATGCAAGCTGAATCTTGGTCCCACTTTAAATTTACACTCTGTGCATGAATAAAAGCTATTTTGCAACACAGAGAAACATATCTGAAGGTGTTAGAAGTGTTTTGCATGATTTTTGAAGTTAGACTCTGAAATGTCAGAAAACAGCTTTTCAGCGCAGAACAAAGTTGGTTCAGGCAATGCAAGCTGAATCTTGGTCCCACTTTAACTTTGCAGTCTGTGCATGAATAAAACCTATTTTGCAACACAGAGAAACATATCTGAAGGTGTTAGAAGTGTTTTGCATGATTTTTGAAGTTAGACCCTGAAATGTCAGAAAACAGCTTTTCAGCGCAGAACAAAGTTGGTTCAGGCAATGCAAGCTGAATCTTGGTCCCACTTTAAATTTACACTCTGTGCATGGATAAAAGCTATTTTGCAACACAGAGAAACATATCTGAAGGTGTTAGAAGTGTTTTGCATGATTTTTGAAGTTAGACCCTGAAATGTCAGAAAACAGCGTTTCAGCGCAGAACAAAGTTGGTTCAGGCAGTGCAAGCTGAACCTTGGTCCCACTTTAACTTTGCAGTCTGTGCATGAATAAAACCTATTTTGCAACACAGAGAAACATATCTGAAGGTGTTAGAAGTGTTTTGCATGATTTTTGAAGTTAGACCCTGAAATGTCAGAAAACAGCTTTTCAGCACAGAACAAAGTTGGTTCAGGCAATGCAAGCTGAATCTTGGTCCCACTTTAAATTTACACTCTGTGCATGAATAAAAGCTATTTTGCAACACAGAGAAACATATCTGAAGGTGTTAGAAGTGTTTTGCATGATTTTTGAAGTTAGACTCTGAAATGTCAGAAAACAGCTTTTCAGCGCAGAACAAAGTTGGTTCAGGCAATGCAAGCTGAATCTTGGTCCCACTTTAAATTTACACTCTGTGCATGAATAAAAGCTATTTTGCAACACAGAGAAACATATCTGAAGGTGTTAGAAGTGTTTTGCATGATTTTTGAAGTTAGACCCTGAAATGTCAGAAAACAGCGTTTCAGCGCAGAACAAAGTTGGTTCAGGCAATGCAAGCTGAATCTCTGTCCCACTTTAACTTTGCAGTCTGTGCATGAATAAAACCTATTTTGCAACACAGAGAAACATATCTGAAGGTGTTAGAAGTGTTTTGCATGATTTTTGAAGTTAGACCCTGAAATGTCAGAAAACAGCGTTTCAGCGCAGAACAAAGTTGGTTCAGGCAATGCCAGCTGAATCTTGGTCCCACTTTAACTTTGCAGTCTGTGCATGAATAAAACCTATTTTGCAACACAGAGAAACATATCTGAAGGTGTTAGAAGTGTTTTGCATGATTTTTGAAGTTAGACCCTGAAATGTCAGAAAACAGCTTTTCAGCGTAGAACAAAGTTGGTTCAGGCAATGCAAGCTGAATCTTGGTCCCACTTTAAATTTACACTCTGTGCATGAATAAAAGCTATTTTGCAACACAGAGAAACATATCTGAAGGTGTTAGAAGTGTTTTGCACGATTTTTGAAGTTAGACTCTGAAATGTCAGAAAACAGCTTTTCCGCGCAGAACAAAGTTGGTTCAGGCAATGCAAGCTGAATCTTGGTCCCACTTTAAATTTACACTCTGTGCATGAATAAAAGCTATTTTGCAACACAGAGAAACATATCTGAAGGTGTTAGAAGTGTTTTGCATGATTTTTGAAGTTAGACCCTGAAATGTCAGAAAACAGCGTTTCAGCGCAGAACAAAGTTGGTTCAGGCAATGCAAGCTGAATCTTGGTCCCACTTTAACTTTGCAGTCTGTGCATGAATAAAAGCTATTTTGCAACACAGAGAAACATATCTGAAGGTGTTAGAAGTGTTTTGCATGATTTTTGAAGTTAGACCCTGAAATGTCAGAAAACAGCGTTTCAGCGCAGAACAAAGTTGGTTCAGGCATTGCAAGCTGAATCTTGGTCCCACTTTAACTTTGCAGTCTGTGCATGAATAAAACCTATTTTGCAACACAGAGAAACATATCTGAAGGTGTTAGAAGTGTTTTGCATGATTTTTGAAGTTAGACCCTGAAATGTCAGAAAACAGCTTTTCAGCGCAGAACAAAGTTGGTTCAGGCAATGCAAGCTGAATCTTGGTCCCACTTTAAATATACACTCTGTGCATGAATAAAAGCTATTTTGCAACACAGAGAAACATATCTGAAGGTGTTAGAAGTGTTTTGCATGATTTTTGAAGTTAGACTCTGAAATGTCAGAAAACAGCTTTTCAGCGCAGAACAAAGTTGGTTCAGGCAATGCAAGCTGAATCTTGGTCCCACTTTAAATTTACACTCTGTGCATGAATAAAAGCTATTTTGCAACACAGAGAAACATATCTGAAGGTGTTAGTGTTTTGCATGATTTTTGAAGTTAGACCCTGAAATGTCAGAAAACAGCGTTTCAGCGCAGAACAAAGTTGGTTCAGACAATGCAAGCTGAATCTTGGTCCCACTTTAACTTTGCAGTCTGTGCATGAATAAAAGCTATTTTGCAACACAGAGAAACATATCTGAAGGTGTTAGAAGTGTTTTGCATGATTTTTGAAGTTAGACCCTGAAATGTCAGAAAACAGCTTTTCAGCGCAGAACAAAGTTGGTTCAGGCAATGCAAGCTGAATCTTGGTCCCACTTTAAATTTACACTCTGTGCATGAATAAAAGCTATTTTGCAACACAGAGAAACATATCTGAAGGTGTTAGAAGTGTTTTGCATGATTTTTGAAGTTAGACTCTGAAATGTCAGAAAACAGCTTTTCAGCACAGAACAAAGTTGGTTCAGGCAATGCAAGCTGAATCTTGGTCCCACTTTAACTTTGCAGTCTGTGCATGAATAAAACCTATTTTGCAACACAGAGAAACATATCTGATGGTGTTAGAAGTGTTTTGCATGATTTTTGAAGTTAGACCCTGAAATGTCAGAAAACAGCTTTTCAGCGCAGAACAAAGTTGGTTCAGGCAATGCAAGCTGAATCTTGGTCCCACTTTAAATTTACACTCTGTGCATGGATAAAAGCTATTTTGCAACACAGAGAAACATATCTGAAGGTGTTAGAAGTGTTTTGCATGATTTTTGAAGTTAGACCCTGAAATGTCAGAAAACAGCGTTTCAGCGCAGAACAAAGTTGGTTCAGGCAGTGCAAGCTGAATCTTGGTCCCACTTTAACTTTGCAGTCTGTGCATGAATAAAACCTATTTTGCAACACAGAGAAACATATCTGAAGGTGTTAGAAGTGTTTTGCATGATTTTTGAAGTTAGACCCTGAAATGTCAGAAAACAGCTTTTCAGCGCAGAACAAAGTTGGTTCAGGCAATGCAAGCTGAATCTTGGTCCCACTTTAAATTTACACTCTGTGCATGAATAAAAGCTATTTTGCAACACAGAGAAACATATCTGAAGGTGTTAGAAGTGTTTTGCATGATTTTTGAAGTTAGACTCTGAAATGTCAGAAAACAGCTTTTCAGCGCAGAACAAAGTTGGTTCAGGCAATGCAAGCTGAATCTTGGTCCCACTTTAAATTTACACTCTGTGCATGAATAAAAGCTATTTTGCAACACAGAGAAACATATCTGAAGGTGTTAGAAGTGTTTTGCATGATTTTTGAAGTTAGACCCTGAAATGTCAGAAAACAGCGTTTCAGCGCAGAACAAACTTGGTTCAGGCAATGCAAGCTGAATCTCTGTCCCACTTTAAATTTACACTCTGTGCATGAATAAAAGCTATTTTGCAACACAGAGAAACATATCTGAAGGTGTTAGAAGTGTTTTGCATGATTTTTGAAGTTAGACCCTGAAATGTCAGAAAACAGCGTTTCAGCGCAGAACAAAGTTGGTTCAGGCAATGCAAGCTGAATCTTGGTCCCACTTTAACTTTGCAGGCTGTGCATGAATAAAACCTATTTTGCAACACAGAGAAACATATCTGAAGGTGTTAGAAGTGTTTTGCATGATTTTTGAAGTTAGACCCTGAAATGTCAGAAAACAGCGTTTCAGCGCAGAACAAAGTTGGTTCAGGCAATGCAAGCTGAATCTTGGTCCCACTTTAACTTTGCAGTCTGTGCATGAATAAAAGCTATTTTGCAACACAGAGAAACATATCTGAAGGTGTTAGAAGTGTTTTACATGATTTGTGAAGTTAGACCCTGAAATGTCAGAAAACAGCTTTTCAGCGCAGAACAAAGTTGGTTCATGCAATGCAAGCTGAATCTTGGTCCCACTTTAAATTTACACTCTGTACATGAATAAAACCTATTTTGCAACACAGAGAAACATATCTGAAGGTGTTAGAAGTGTTTTGCATGATTTTTGAAGTTAAACCCTGAAATGTCAGAAAACAGCGTTTCAGCGCAGAACAAAGTTGGTTCAGGCAATGCAAGCTGAATCTCTGTCCCACTTTAACTTTGCAGTCTGTGCATGAATAAAACCTATTTTGCAACACAGAGAAACATATCTGAAGGTGTTAGAAGTGTTTTGCATGATTTTTGAAGTTAGACCCTGAAATGGCAGAAAACAGCGTTTCAGCGCAGAACAAAGTTGGTTCAGGCAGTGCAAGCTGAATCTTGGTCCCACTTTAACTTTGCAGTCTGTGCATGAATAAAACCTATTTTGCAACACAGAGAAACATATCTGAAGGTGTTAGAAGTGTTTTGCATGATTTTTGAAGTTAGACCCTGAAATGTCAGAAAACAGCTTTTCAGCGCAGAACAAAGTTGGTTCAGGCAATGCAAGCTGAATCTTGGTCCCACTTTAAATTTACACTCTGTGCATGGATAAAAGCTATTTTGCAACACAGAGAAACATATCTGAAGGTGTTAGAAGTGTTTTGCATGATTTTTGAAGTTAGACCCTGAAATGTCAGAAAACAGCGTTTCAGCGCAGAACAAAGTTGGTTCAGGCAGTGCAAGCTGAATCTTGGTCCCACTTTAACTTTGCAGTCTGTGCATGAATAAAACATATTTTGCAACACAGAGAAACATATCTGAAGGTGTTAGAAGTGTTTTGCATGATTTTTGAAGTTAGACCCTGAAATGTCAGAAAACAGCTTTTCAGCGCAGAACAAAGTTGGTTCAGGCAATGCAAGCTGAATCTTGGTCCCACTTTAAATTTACACTCTGTGCATGAATAAAAGCTATTTTGCAACACAGAGAAACATATCTGAAGGTGTTAGAAGTGTTTTGCATGATTTTTGAAGTTAGACTCTGAAATGTCAGAAAACAGCTTTTCAGCGCAGAACAAAGTTGGTTCAGGCAATGCAAGCTGAATCTTGGTCCCACTTTAAATTTACACTCTGTGCATGAATAAAAGCTATTTTGCAACACAGAGAAACATATCTGACGGTGTTAGAAGTGTTTTGCATGATTTTTGAAGTTAGACCCTGAAATGTCAGAAAACAGCGTTTCAGCGCAGAACAAAGTTGGTTCAGGCAATGCAAGCTGAATCTTGGTCCCACTTTAAATTTACAACTCTGTGCATGAATAAAAGCTATTTTGCAACACAGAGAAACATATCTGAAGGTGTTAGAAGTGTTTTGCATGATTTTTGAAGTTAAACCCTGAAATGTCAGAAAACAGCTTTTCAGCGCAGAACAAAGTTGGTTCAGGCAATGCAAGCTGAATCTTGGTCCCACTTTAAATTTACACTCTGTGCATGAATAAAAGCTATTTTGCAACACAGAGAAACATATCTGAAGGTGTTAGAAGTGTTTTGCATGATTTTTGAAGTTAGACTCTGAAATGTCAGAAAACAGCTTTTCAGCGCAGAACAAAGTTGGTTCAGGCAATGCAAGCTGAATCTTGGTCCCACTTTAAATTTACACTCTGTGCATGAATAAAAGCTATTTTGCAACACAGAGAAACATATCTGAAGGTGTTAGAAGTGTTTTACATGATTTGTGAAGTTAGACCCTGAAATGTCAGAAAACAGCTTTTCAGCGCAGAACAAAGTTGGTTCATGCAATGCAAGCTGAATCTTGGTCCCACTTTAAATTTACACTCTGTGCATGAATAAAACCTATTTTGCAACACAGAGAAACATATCTGAAGGTGTTAGAAGTGTTTTGCATGATTTTTGAAGTTAGACCCTGAAATGTCAGAAAACAGCGTTTCAGCGCAGAACAAAGTTGGTTCAGGCAATGCAAGCTGAATCTCTGTCCCACTTTAACTTTGCAGTCTGTGCATGAATAAAACCTATTTTGCAACACAGAGAAACATATCTGAAGGTGTTAGAAGTGTTTTGCATGATTTTTGAAGTTAGACCCTGAAATGTCAGAAAACAGCGTTTCAGCGCAGAACAAAGTTGGTTCAGGCAGTGCAAGCTGAATCTTGGTCCCACTTTAACTTTGCAGTCTGTGCATGAATAAAACCTATTTTGCAACACAGAGAAACATATCTGAAGGTGTTAGAAGTGTTTTGCATGATTTTTGAAGTTAGACCCTGAAATGTCAGAAAACAGCTTTTCAGCGCAGAACAAAGTTGGTTCAGGCAATGCAAGCTGAATCTTGGTCCCACTTTAAATTTACACTCTGTGCATGAATAAAAGCTATTTTGCAACACAGAGAAACATATCTGAAGGTGTTAGAAGTGTTTTGCATGATTTTTGAAGTTAGACTCTGAAATGTCAGAAAACAGCTTTTCAGCGCAGAACAAAGTTGGTTCAGGCAATGCAAGCTGAATCTTGGTCCCACTTTAACTTTGCAGTCTGTGCATGAATAAAACCTATTTTGCAACACAGAGAAACATATCTGAAGGTGTTAGAAGTGTTTTGCATGATTTTTGAAGTTAGACCCTGAAATGTCAGAAAACAGCTTTTCAGCGCAGAACAAAGTTGGTTCAGGCAATGCAAGCTGAATCTTGGTCCCACTTTAAATTTACACTCTGTGCATGAATAAAAGCTATTTTGCAACACAGATAAACATATCTGAAGGTGTTAGAAGTGTTTTGCATGATTTTTGAAGTTAGACTCTGAAATGTCAGAAAACAGCTTTTCAGCGCAGAACAAAGTTGGTTCAGGCAATGCAAGCTGAATCTTGGTCCCACTTTAAATTTACACTCTGTGCATGAATAAAAGCTATTTTGCAACACAGAGAAACATATCTGAAGGTGTTAGAAGTGTTTTGCATGATTTTTGAAGTTAGACCCTGAAATGTCAGAAAACAGCGTTTCAGCGCAGAACAAAGTTGGTTCAGGCAATGCAAGCTGAATCTTGGTCCCACTTTAACTTTGCAGTCTGTGCATGAATAAAAGCTATTTTGCAACACAGAGAAACATATCTGAAGGTGTTAGAAGTGTTTTGCATGATTTTTGAAGTTAGACCCTGAAATGTCAGAAAACAGCTTTTCAGCGCAGAACAAAGTTGGTTCAGGCAATGCAAGCTGAATCTTGGTCCCACTTTAAATTTACACTCTGTGCATGAATAAAAGCTATTTTGCAACACAGAGAAACATATCTGAAGGTGTTAGAAGTGTTTTGCATGATTTTTGAAGTTAGACTCTGAAATGTCAGAAAACAGCTTTTCAGCGCAGAACAAAGTTGGTTCAGGCAATGCAAGCTGAATCTTGGTCCCACTTTAACTTTGCAGTCTGTGCATGAATAAAAGCTATTTTGCAACACAGAGAAACATATCTGAAGGTGTTAGAAGTGTTTTGCATGATTTTTGAAGTTAGACCCTGAAATGTCAGAAAACAGCTTTTCAGCGCAGAACAAAGTTGGTTCAGGCAATGCAAGCTGAATCTTGGTCCCACTTTAAATTTACACTCTGTGCATGGATAAAAGCTATTTTGCAACACAGAGAAACATATCTGAAGGTGTTAGAAGTGTTTTGCATGATTTTTGAAGTTAGACCCTGAAATGTCAGAAAACAGCGTTTCAGCGCAGAACAAAGTTGGTTCAGGCAATGCAAGCTGAATCTTGGTCCCACTTTAAATTTACACTCTGTGCATGAATAAAAGCTATTTTGCAACACAGAGAAACATATCTGACGGTGTTAGAAGTGTTTTGCATGATTTTTGAAGTTAGACCCTGAAATGTCAGAAAACAGCGTTTCAGCGCAGAACAAAGTTGGTTCAGGCAATGCAAGCTGAATGTTGGTCCCACTTTAAATTTACAACTCTGTGCATGAATAAAAGCTATTTTGCAACACAGAGAAACATATCTGAAGGTGTTAGAAGTGTTTTGCATGATTTTTGAAGTTAAACCCTGAAATGTCAGAAAACAGCGTTTCAGCGCAGAACAAAGTTGGTTCAGGCAATGCAAGCTGAATCTCTGTCCCACTTTAAATTTACACTCTGTGCATGAATAAAACCTATTTTGCAACACAGAGAAACATATCTGAAGGTGTTAGAAGTGTTTTGCATGATTTTTGAAGTTAAACCCTGAAATGTCAGAAAACAGCTTTTCAGCGCAGAACAAAGTTGGTTCAGGCAATGCAAGCTGAATCTTGGTCCCACTTTAAATTTACACTCTGTGCATGAATAAAAGCTATTTTGCAACACAGAGAAACATATCTGAAGGTGTTAGAAGTGTTTTGCATGATTTTTGAAGTTAGACTCTGAAATGTCAGAAAACAGCTTTTCAGCGCAGAACAAAGTTGGTTCAGGCAATGCAAGCTGAATCTTGGTCCCACTTTAAATTTACACTCTGTGCATGAATAAAAGCTATTTTGCAACACAGAGAAACATATCTGAAGGTGTTAGAAGTGTTTTACATGATTTGTGAAGTTAGACCCTGAAATGTCAGAAAACAGCTTTTCAGCGCAGAACAAAGTTGGTTCATGCAATGCAAGCTGAATCTTGGTCCCACTTTAAATTTACACTCTGTGCATGAATAAAACCTATTTTGCAACACAGAGAAACATATCTGAAGGTGTTAGAAGTGTTTTGCATGATTTTTGAAGTTAGACCCTGAAATGTCAGAAAACAGCGTTTCAGCGCAGAACAAAGTTGGTTCAGGCAATGCAAGCTGAATCTCTGTCCCACTTTAACTTTGCAGTCTGTGCATGAATAAAACCTATTTTGCAACACAGAGAAACATATCTGAAGGTGTTAGAAGTGTTTTGCATGATTTTTGAAGTTAGACCCTGAAATGTCAGAAAACAGCGTTTCAGCGCAGAACAAAGTTGGTTCAGGCAGTGCAAGCTGAATCTTGGTCCCACTTTAACTTTGCAGTCTGTGCATGAATAAAACCTATTTTGCAACACAGAGAAACATATCTGAAGGTGTTAGAAGTGTTTTGCATGATTTTTGAAGTTAGACCCTGAAATGTCAGAAAACAGCTTTTCAGCGCAGAACAAAGTTGGTTCAGGCAATGCAAGCTGAATCTTGGTCCCACTTTAAATTTACACTCTGTGCATGAATAAAAGCTATTTTGCAACACAGAGAAACATATCTGAAGGTGTTAGAAGTGTTTTGCATGATTTTTGAAGTTAGACTCTGAAATGTCAGAAAACAGCTTTTCAGCGCAGAACAAAGTTGGTTCAGGCAATGCAAGCTGAATCTTGGTCCCACTTTAACTTTGCAGTCTGTGCATGAATAAAACCTATTTTGCAACACAGAGAAACATATCTGAAGGTGTTAGAAGTGTTTTGCATGATTTTTGAAGTTAGACCCTGAAATGTCAGAAAACAGCTTTTCAGCGCAGAACAAAGTTGGTTCAGGCAATGCAAGCTGAATCTTGGTCCCACTTTAAATTTACACTCTGTGCATGAATAAAAGCTATTTTGCAACACAGATAAACATATCTGAAGGTGTTAGAAGTGTTTTGCATGATTTTTGAAGTTAGACTCTGAAATGTCAGAAAACAGCTTTTCAGCGCAGAACAAAGTTGGTTCAGGCAATGCAAGCTGAATCTTGGTCCCACTTTAAATTTACACTCTGTGCATGAATAAAAGCTATTTTGCAACACAGAGAAACATATCTGAAGGTGTTAGAAGTGTTTTGCATGATTTTTGAAGTTAGACCCTGAAATGTCAGAAAACAGCGTTTCAGCGCAGAACAAAGTTGGTTCAGGCAATGCAAGCTGAATCTTGGTCCCACTTTAACTTTGCAGTCTGTGCATGAATAAAAGCTATTTTGCAACACAGAGAAACATATCTGAAGGTGTTAGAAGTGTTTTGCATGATTTTTGAAGTTAGACCCTGAAATGTCAGAAAACAGCTTTTCAGCGCAGAACAAAGTTGGTTCAGGCAATGCAAGCTGAATCTTGGTCCCACTTTAAATTTACACTCTGTGCATGAATAAAAGCTATTTTGCAACACAGAGAAACATATCTGAAGGTGTTAGAAGTGTTTTGCATGATTTTTGAAGTTAGACTCTGAAATGTCAGAAAACAGCTTTTCAGCGCAGAACAAAGTTGGTTCAGGCAATGCAAGCTGAATCTTGGTCCCACTTTAACTTTGCAGTCTGTGCATGAATAAAAGCTATTTTGCAACACAGAGAAACATATCTGAAGGTGTTAGAAGTGTTTTGCATGATTTTTGAAGTTAGACCCTGAAATGTCAGAAAACAGCTTTTCAGCGCAGAACAAAGTTGGTTCAGGCAATGCAAGCTGAATCTTGGTCCCACTTTAAATTTACACTCTGTGCATGGATAAAAGCTATTTTGCAACACAGAGAAACATATCTGAAGGTGTTAGAAGTGTTTTGCATGATTTTTGAAGTTAGACCCTGAAATGTCAGAAAACAGCGTTTCAGCGCAGAACAAAGTTGGTTCAGGCAATGCAAGCTGAATCTTGGTCCCACTTTAAATTTACACTCTGTGCATGAATAAAAGCTATTTTGCAACACAGAGAAACATATCTGACGGTGTTAGAAGTGTTTTGCATGATTTTTGAAGTTAGACCCTGAAATGTCAGAAAACAGCGTTTCAGCGCAGAACAAAGTTGGTTCAGGCAATGCAAGCTGAATCTTGGTCCCACTTTAAATTTACAACTCTGTGCATGAATAAAAGCTATTTTGCAACACAGAGAAACATATCTGAAGGTGTTAGAAGTGTTTTGCATGATTTTTGAAGTTAAACCCTGAAATGTCAGAAAACAGCGTTTCAGCGCAGAACAAAGTTGGTTCAGGCAATGCAAGCTGAATCTCTGTCCCACTTTAAATTTACACTCTGTGCATGAATAAAACCTATTTTGCAACACAGAGAAACATATCTGAAGGTGTTAGAAGTGTTTTGCATGATTTTTGAAGTTAAACCCTGAAATGTCAGAAAACAGCTTTTCAGCGCAGAACAAAGTTGGTTCAGGCAATGCAAGCTGAATCTTGGTCCCACTTTAAATTTACACTCTGTGCATGAATAAAAGCTATTTTGCAACACAGAGAAACATATCTGAAGGTGTTAGAAGTGTTTTGCATGATTTTTGAAGTTAGACTCTGAAATGTCAGAAAACAGCTTTTCAGCGCAGAACAAAGTTGGTTCAGGCAATGCAAGCTGAATCTTGGTCCCACTTTAAATTTACACTCTGTGCATGAATAAAAGCTATTTTGCAACACAGAGAAACATATCTGAAGGTGTTAGAAGTGTTTTACATGATTTGTGAAGTTAGACCCTGAAATGTCAGAAAACAGCTTTTCAGCGCAGAACAAAGTTGGTTCATGCAATGCAAGCTGAATCTTGGTCCCACTTTAAATTTACACTCTGTGCATGAATAAAACCTATTTTGCAACACAGAGAAACATATCTGAAGGTGTTAGAAGTGTTTTGCATGATTTTTGAAGTTAGACCCTGAAATGTCAGAAAACAGCGTTTCAGCGCAGAACAAAGTTGGTTCAGGCAATGCAAGCTGAATCTCTGTCCCACTTTAACTTTGCAGTCTGTGCATGAATAAAACCTATTTTGCAACACAGAGAAACATATCTGAAGGTGTTAGAAGTGTTTTGCATGATTTTTGAAGTTAGACCCTGAAATGTCAGAAAACAGCGTTTCAGCGCAGAACAAAGTTGGTTCAGGCAGTGCAAGCTGAATCTTGGTCCCACTTTAACTTTGCAGTCTGTGCATGAATAAAACCTATTTTGCAACACAGAGAAACATATCTGAAGGTGTTAGAAGTGTTTTGCATGATTTTTGAAGTTAGACCCTGAAATGTCAGAAAACAGCTTTTCAGCGCAGAACAAAGTTGGTTCAGGCAATGCAAGCTGAATCTTGGTCCCACTTTAAATTTACACTCTGTGCATGAATAAAAGCTATTTTGCAACACAGAGAAACATATCTGAAGGTGTTAGAAGTGTTTTGCATGATTTTTGAAGTTAGACTCTGAAATGTCAGAAAACAGCTTTTCAGCGCAGAACAAAGTTGGTTCAGGCAATGCAAGCTGAATCTTGGTCCCACTTTAACTTTGCAGTCTGTGCATGAATAAAACCTATTTTGCAACACAGAGAAACATATCTGAAGGTGTTAGAAGTGTTTTGCATGATTTTTGAAGTTAGACCCTGAAATGTCAGAAAACAGCTTTTCAGCGCAGAACAAAGTTGGTTCAGGCAATGCAAGCTGAATCTTGGTCCCACTTTAAATTTACACTCTGTGCATGAATAAAAGCTATTTTGCAACACAGATAAACATATCTGAAGGTGTTAGAAGTGTTTTGCATGATTTTTGAAGTTAGACTCTGAAATGTCAGAAAACAGCTTTTCAGCGCAGAACAAAGTTGGTTCAGGCAATGCAAGCTGAATCTTGGTCCCACTTTAAATTTACACTCTGTGCATGAATAAAAGCTATTTTGCAACACAGAGAAACATATCTGAAGGTGTTAGAAGTGTTTTGCATGATTTTTGAAGTTAGACCCTGAAATGTCAGAAAACAGCGTTTCAGCGCAGAACAAAGTTGGTTCAGGCAATGCAAGCTGAATCTTGGTCCCACTTTAACTTTGCAGTCTGTGCATGAATAAAAGCTATTTTGCAACACAGAGAAACATATCTGAAGGTGTTAGAAGTGTTTTGCATGATTTTTGAAGTTAGACCCTGAAATGTCAGAAAACAGCTTTTCAGCGCAGAACAAAGTTGGTTCAGGCAATGCAAGCTGAATCTTGGTCCCACTTTAAATTTACACTCTGTGCATGAATAAAAGCTATTTTGCAACACAGAGAAACATATCTGAAGGTGTTAGAAGTGTTTTGCATGATTTTTGAAGTTAGACTCTGAAATGTCAGAAAACAGCTTTTCAGCGCAGAACAAAGTTGGTTCAGGCAATGCAAGCTGAATCTTGGTCCCACTTTAACTTTGCAGTCTGTGCATGAATAAAAGCTATTTTGCAACACAGAGAAACATATCTGAAGGTGTTAGAAGTGTTTTGCATGATTTTTGAAGTTAGACCCTGAAATGTCAGAAAACAGCTTTTCAGCGCAGAACAAAGTTGGTTCAGGCAATGCAAGCTGAATCTTGGTCCCACTTTAAATTTACACTCTGTGCATGGATAAAAGCTATTTTGCAACACAGAGAAACATATCTGAAGGTGTTAGAAGTGTTTTGCATGATTTTTGAAGTTAGACCCTGAAATGTCAGAAAACAGCGTTTCAGCGCAGAACAAAGTTGGTTCAGGCAGTGCAAGCTGAATCTTGGTCCCACTTTAACTTTGCAGTCTGTGCATGAATAAAACCTATTTTGCAACACAGAGAAACATATCTGAAGGTGTTAGAAGTGTTTTGCATGATTTTTGAAGTTAGACCCTGAAATGTCAGAAAACAGCTTTTCAGCGCAGAACAAAGTTGGTTCAGGCAATGCAAGCTGAATCTTGGTCCCACTTTAAATTTACACTCTGTGCATGAATAAAAGCTATTTTGCAACACAGAGAAACATATCTGAAGGTGTTAGAAGTGTTTTGCATGATTTTTGAAGTTAGACTCTGAAATGTCAGAAAACAGCTTTTCAGCGCAGAACAAAGTTGGTTCAGGCAATGCAAACTGAATCTTGGTCCCACTTTAAATTTACACTCTGTGCATGAATAAAAGCTATTTTGCAACACAGAGAAACATATCTGAAGGTGTTAGAAGTGTTTTGCATGATTTTTGAAGTTAGACCCTGAAATGTCAGAAAACAGCATTTCAGCGCAGAACAAAGTTGGTTCAGGCAATGCAAGCTGAATCTCTGTCCCACTTTAACTTTGCAGTCTGTGCATGAATAAAACCTATTTTGCAACACAGAGAAACATATCTGAAGGTGTTAGAAGTGTTTTGCATGATTTTTGAAGTTAGACCCTGAAATGTCAGAAAACAGCGTTTCAGCGCAGAACAAAGTTGGTTCAGGCAATGCCAGCTGAATCTTGGTCCCACTTTAACTTTGCAGTCTGTGCATGAATAAAACCTATTTTGCAACACAGAGAAACATATCTGAAGGTGTTAGAAGTGTTTTGCATGATTTTTGAAGTTAGACCCTGAAATGTCAGAAAACAGCTTTTCAGCGTAGAACAAAGTTGGTTCAGGCAATGCAAGCTGAATCTTGGTCCCACTTTAAATTTACACTCTGTGCATGAATAAAAGCTATTTTGCAACACAGAGAAACATATCTGAAGGTGTTAGAAGTGTTTTGCACGATTTTTGAAGTTAGACTCTGAAATGTCAGAAAACAGCTTTTCCGCGCAGAACAAAGTTGGTTCAGGCAATGCAAGCTGAATCTTGGTCCCACTTTAAATTTACACTCTGTGCATGAATAAAAGCTATTTTGCAACACAGAGAAACATATCTGAAGGTGTTAGAAGTGTTTTGCATGATTTTTGAAGTTAGACCCTGAAATGTCAGAAAACAGCGTTTCAGCGCAGAACAAAGTTGGTTCAGGCAATGCAAGCTGAATCTTGGTCCCACTTTAACTTTGCAGTCTGTGCATGAATAAAAGCTATTTTGCAACACAGAGAAACATATCTGAAGGTGTTAGAAGTGTTTTGCATGATTTTTGAAGTTAGACCCTGAAATGTCAGAAAACAGCTTTTCAGCGCAGAACAAAGTTGGTTCAGGCAATGCAAGCTGAATCTTGGTCCCACTTTAAATTTACACTCTGTGCATGAATAAAACCTATTTTGCAACACAGAGAAACATATCTGAAGGTGTTAGAAGTGTTTTGCATGATTTTTGAAGTTAGACCCTGAAATGTCAGAAAACAGCTTTTCAGCATAGAACAAAGTTGGTTCAGGCAATGCAAGCTGAATCTTGGTCCCACTTTAAATTTAAACTCTGTGCATGAATAAAAGCTATTTTGCAACACAGAGAAACATATCTGAAGGTGTTAGAAGTGTTTTGCATGATTTTTGAAGTTAGACTCTGAAATGTCAGAAAACAGCTTTTCCGCGCAGAACAAAGTTGGTTCAGGCAATGCAAGCTGAATCTTGGTCCCACTTTAAATTTACACTCTGTGCATGAATAAAAGCTATTTTGCAACACAGAGAAACATATCTGAAGGTGTTAGAAGTGTTTTGCATGATTTTTGAAGTTAGACCCTGAAATGTCAGAAAACAGCGTTTCAGCGCAGAACAAAGTTGGTTCAGGCAATGCAAGCTGAATCTTGGTCCCACTTTAACTTTGCAGTCTGTGCATGAATAAAAGCTATTTTGCAACACAGAGAAACATATCTGAAGGTGTTAGAAGTGTTTTGCATGATTTTTGAAGTTAGACCTGAAATGTCAGAAAACAGCTTTTCAGCGCAGAACAAAGTTGGTTCAGGCAATGCAAGCTGAATCTTGGTCCCACTTTAAATTTACACTCTGTGCATGAATAAAACCTATTTTGCAACACAGAGAAACATATCTGAAGGTGTTAGAAGTGTTTTGCATGATTTTTGAAGTTAGACTCTGAAATGTCAGAAAACAGCTTTTCAGCGCAGAACAAAGTTGGTTCAGGCAATGCAAGCTGAATCTTGGTCCCACTTTAACTTTGCAGTCTGTGCATGAATAAAACCTATTTTGCAACACAGAGAAACATATCTGAAGGTGTTAGAAGTGTTTTGCATGATTTTTGAAGTTAGACTCTGAAATGTCAGAAAACAGCTTTTCAGCGCAGAACAAAGTTGGTTCAGGCAATGCAAGCTGAATCTTGGTCCCACTTTAAATTTACACTCTGTGCATGAATAAAAGCTATTTTGCAACACAGAGAAACATATCTGAAGGTGTTAGTGTTTTGCATGATTTTTGAAGTTAGACCCTGAAATGTCAGAAAACAGCGTTTCAGCGCAGAACAAAGTTGGTTCAGGCAATGCAAGCTGAATCTTGGTCCCACTTTAACTTTGCAGTCTGTGCATGAATAAAAGCTATTTTGCAACACAGAGAAACATATCTGAAGGTGTTAGAAGTGTTTTGCATGATTTTTGAAGTTAGACCCTGAAATGTCAGAAAACAGCTTTTCAGCGCAGAACAAAGTTGGTTCAGGCAATGCAAGCTGAATCTTGGTCCCACTTTAAATTTACACTCTGTGCATGGATAAAAGCTATTTTGCAACACAGAGAAACATATCTGAAGGTGTTAGAAGTGTTTTGCATGATTTTTGAAGTTAGACCCTGAAATGTCAGAAAACAGCGTTTCAGCGCAGAACAAAGTTGGTTCAGGCAGTGCAAGCTGAATCTTGGTCCCACTTTAACTTTGCAGTCTGTGCATGAATAAAACCTATTTTGCAACACAGAGAAACATATCTGAAGGTGTTAGAAGTGTTTTGCATGATTTTTGAAGTTAGACCCTGAAATGTCAGAAAACAGCTTTTCAGCGCAGAACAAAGTTGGTTCAGGCAATGCAAGCTGAATCTTGGTCCCACTTTAAATTTACACTCTGTGCATGAATAAAAGCTATTTTGCAACACAGAGAAACATATCTGAAGGTGTTAGAAGTGTTTTGCATGATTTTTGAAGTTAGACTCTGAAATGTCAGAAAACAGCTTTTCAGCGCAGAACAAAGTTGGTTCAGGCAATGCAAACTGAATCTTGGTCCCACTTTAAATTTACACTCTGTGCATGAATAAAAGCTATTTTGCAACACAGAGAAACATATCTGAAGGTGTTAGAAGTGTTTTGCATGATTTTTGAAGTTAGACCCTGAAATGTCAGAAAACAGCGTTTCAGCGCAGAACAAAGTTGGTTCAGGCAATGCAAGCTGAATCTCTGTCCCACTTTAACTTTGCAGTCTGTGCATGAATAAAACCTATTTTGCAACACAGAGAAACATATCTGAAGGTGTTAGAAGTGTTTTGCATGATTTTTGAAGTTAGACCCTGAAATGTCAGAAAACAGCGTTTCAGCGCAGAACAAAGTTGGTTCAGGCAATGCCAGCTGAATCTTGGTCCCACTTTAACTTTGCAGTCTGTGCATGAATAAAACCTATTTTGCAACACAGAGAAACATATCTGAAGGTGTTAGAAGTGTTTTGCATGATTTTTGAAGTTAGACCCTGAAATGTCAGAAAACAGCTTTTCAGCGTAGAACAAAGTTGGTTCAGGCAATGCAAGCTGAATCTTGGTCCCACTTTAAATTTACACTCTGTGCATGAATAAAAGCTATTTTGCAACACAGAGAAACATATCTGAAGGTGTTAGAAGTGTTTTGCACGATTTTTGAAGTTAGACTCTGAAATGTCAGAAAACAGCTTTTCCGCGCAGAACAAAGTTGGTTCAGGCAATGCAAGCTGAATCTTGGTCCCACTTTAAATTTACACTCTGTGCATGAATAAAAGCTATTTTGCAACACAGAGAAACATATCTGAAGGTGTTAGAAGTGTTTTGCATGATTTTTGAAGTTAGACCCTGAAATGTCAGAAAACAGCGTTTCAGCGCAGAACAAAGTTGGTTCAGGCAATGCAAGCTGAATCTTGGTCCCACTTTAACTTTGCAGTCTGTGCATGAATAAAAGCTATTTTGCAACACAGAGAAACATATCTGAAGGTGTTAGAAGTGTTTTGCATGATTTTTGAAGTTAGACCCTGAAATGTCAGAAAACAGCTTTTCAGCGCAGAACAAAGTTGGTTCAGGCAATGCAAGCTGAATCTTGGTCCCACTTTAAATTTACACTCTGTGCATGAATAAAACCTATTTTGCAACACAGAGAAACATATCTGAAGGTGTTAGAAGTGTTTTGCATGATTTTTGAAGTTAGACCCTGAAATGTCAGAAAACAGCTTTTCAGCATAGAACAAAGTTGGTTCAGGCAATGCAAGCTGAATCTTGGTCCCACTTTAAATTTAAACTCTGTGCATGAATAAAAGCTATTTTGCAACACAGAGAAACATATCTGAAGGTGTTAGAAGTGTTTTGCATGATTTTTGAAGTTAGACTCTGAAATGTCAGAAAACAGCTTTTCCGCGCAGAACAAAGTTGGTTCAGGCAATGCAAGCTGAATCTTGGTCCCACTTTAAATTTACACTCTGTGCATGAATAAAAGCTATTTTGCAACACAGAGAAACATATCTGAAGGTGTTAGTGTTTTGCATGATTTTTGAAGTTAGACCCTGAAATGTCAGAAAACAGCGTTTCAGCGCAGAACAAAGTTGGTTCAGGCAATGCAAGCTGAATCTTGGTCCCACTTTAACTTTGCAGTCTGTGCATGAATAAAAGCTATTTTGCAACACAGAGAAACATATCTGAAGGTGTTAGAAGTGTTTTGCATGATTTTTGAAGTTAGACCCTGAAATGTCAGAAAACAGCTTTTCAGCGCAGAACAAAGTTGGTTCAGGCAATGCAAGCTGAATCTTGGTCCCACTTTAAAATTACACTCTGTGCATGAATAAAAGCTATTTTGCAACACAGAGAAACATATCTGAAGGTGTTAGAAGTGTTTTGCATGATTTTTGAAGTTAGACTCTGAAATGTCAGAAAACAGCTTTTCAGCGCAGAACAAAGTTGGTTCAGGCAATGCAAGCTGAATCTTGGTCCCAGTTTAACTTTGCAGTCTGTGCATGAATAAAACCTATTTTGCAACACAGAGAAACATATCTGAAGGTGTTAGAAGTGTTTTGCATGATTTTTGAAGTTAGACCCTGAAATGTCAGAAAACAGCGTTTCAGCGCAGAACAAAGTTGGTTCAGGCAATGCAAGCTGAATCTCTGTCCCACTTTAACTTTGCAGTCTGTGCATGAATAAAACCTATTTTGCAACACAGAGAAACATATCTGAAGGTGTTAGAAGTGTTTTGCATGATTTTTGAAGTTAGACTCTGAAATGTCAGAAAACAGCTTTTCAGCGCAGAACAAAGTTGGTTCAGGCAATGCAAGCTGAATCTTGGTCCCACTTTAAATTTACACTCTGTGCATGAATAAAAGCTATTTTGCAACACAGAGAAACATATCTGAAGGTGTTAGAAGTGTTTTGCATGATTTTTGAAGTTAGACCCTGAAATGTCAGAAAACAGCGTTTCAGCGCAGAACAAACTTGGTTCAGGCAATGCAAGCTGAATCTCTGTCCCACTTTAACTTTGCAGTCTGTGCATGAATAAAACCTATTTTGCAACACAGAGAAACATATCTGAAGGTGTTAGAAGTGTTTTGCATGATTTTTGAAGTTAGACCCTGAAATGTCAGAAAACAGCGTTTCAGCGCAGAACAAAGTTGGTTCAGGCAATGCAAGCTGAATCTTGGTCCCACTTTAACTTTGCAGTCTGTGCATGAATAAAACCTATTTTGCAACACAGAGAAACATATCTGAAGGTGTTAGAAGTGTTTTGCATGATTTTTGAAGTTAGACCCTGAAATGTCAGAAAATAGCTTTTCAGCGCAGAACAAAGTTGGTTCAGGCAATGCAAGCTGAATCTTGGTCCCACATTAAATTTACACTCTGTGCATGAATAAAAGCTATTTTGCAACACAGAGAAACATATCTGAAGGTGTTAGAAGTGTTTTGCATGATTTTTGAAGTTAGACTCTGAAATGTCAGAAAACAGCTTTTCAGCGCAGAACAAAGTTGGTTCAGGCAATGCAAGCTGAATCTCTGTCCCACTTTAACTTTGCAGTCTGTGCATTAATAAAACCTATTTTGCAACACAGAGAAACATATCTGAAGGTGTTAGAAGTGTTTTGCATGATTTTTGAAGTTAGACCCTGAAATGTCAGAAAACAGCTTTTCAGCGCAGAACAAAGTTGGTTCAGGCAATGCAAGCTGAATCTTGGTCCCACTTTAAATTTACACTCTGTGCATGAATAAAAGCTATTTTGCAACACAGAGAAACATATCTGAAGGTGTTAGAAGTGTTTTGCATGATTTTTGAAGTTAGACTCTGAAATGTCAGAAAACAGCTTTTCAGCGCAGAACAAAGTTGGTTCAGGCAATGCAAGCTGAATCTTGGTCCCACTTTAAATTTACACTCTGTGCATGAATAAAAGCTATTTTGCAACACAGAGAAACATATCTGAAGGTGTTAGAAGTGTTTTGCATGATTTTTGAAGTTAGACCCTGAAATGTCAGAAAACAGCGTTTCAGCGCAGAACAAAGTTGGTTCAGGCAATGCAAGCTGAATCTTGGTCCCACTTTAACTTTGCAGTCTGTGCATGAATAAAAGCTATTTTTCAACACAGAGAAACATATCTAAAGGTGTTAGAAGTGTTTTGCATGATTTTTGAAGTTAGACCCTGAAATGTCAGAAAACAGCTTTTCAGCGCAGAACAAAGTTGGTTCAGGCAATGCAAGCTGAATCTTGGTCCCACTTTAAATTTACACTCTGTGCATGAATAAAAGCTATTTTGCAACACAGAGAAACATATCTGAAGGTGTTAGAAGTGTTTTGCATGATTTTTGAAGTTAGACCCTGAAATGTCAGAAAACAGCTTTTCAGCGCAGAACAAAGTTGGTTCAGGCAATGCAAGCTGAATCTTGGTCCCACTTTAAATTTACACTCTGTGCATGAATAAAAGCTATTTTGCAACACAGAGAAACATATCTGAAGGTGTTAGAAGTGTTTTGCATGATTTTTGAAGTTAGACTCTGAAATGTCAGAAAACAGCTTTTCAGCGCAGAACAAAGTTGGTTCAGGCAATGCAAGCTGAATCTTGGTCCCACTTTAAATTTACACTCTGTGCATGAATAAAAGCTATTTTGCAACACAGAGAAACATATCTGAAGGTGTTAGAAGTGTTTTGCATGATTTTTGAAGTTAGACCCTGAAATGTCAGAAAACAGCGTTTCAGCGCAGAACAAACTTGGTTCAGGCAATGCAAGCTGAATCTCTGTCCCACTTTAACTTTGCAGTCTGTGCATGAATAAAACCTATTTTGCAACACAGAGAAACATATCTGAAGGTGTTAGAAGTGTTTTGCATGATTTTTGAAGTTAGACCCTGAAATGTCAGAAAACAGCGTTTCAGCGCAGAACAAAGTTGGTTCAGGCAATGCAAGCTGAATCTTGGTCCCACTTTAACTTTGCAGTCTGTGCATGAATAAAACCTATTTTGCAACACAGAGAAACATATCTGAAGGTGTTAGAAGTGTTTTGCATGATTTTTGAAGTTAGACCCTGAAATGTCAGAAAACAGCTTTTCAGCGCAGAACAAAGTTGGTTCAGGCAATGCAAGCTGAATCTTGGTCCCACTTTAAATTTACACTCTGTGCATGAATAAAAGCTATTTTGCAACACAGAGAAACATATCTGAAGGTGTTAGAAGTGTTTTGCATGATTTTTGAAGTTAGACTCTGAAATGTCAGAAAACAGCTTTTCAGCTCAGAACAAAGTTGGTTCAGGCAATGCAAGCTGAATCTTGGTCCCACTTTAAATTTACACTCTGTGCATGAATAAAAGCTATTTTGCAACACAGAGAAACATATCTGAAGGTGTTAGAAGTGTTTTGCATGATTTTTGAAGTTAGACCCTGAAATGTCAGAAAACAGCGTTTCAGCGCAGAACAAAGTTGGTTCAGGCAATGCAAGCTGAATCTTGGTCCCACTTTAACTTTGCAGTCTGTGCATGAATAAAAGCTATTTTTCAACACAGAGAAACATATCTAAAGGTGTTAGAAGTGTTTTGCATGATTTTTGAAGTTAGACCCTGAAATGTCAGAAAACAGCTTTTCAGCGCAGAACAAAGTTGGTTCAGGCAATGCAAGCTGAATCTTGGTCCCACTTTAAATTTACACTCTGTGCATGAATAAAAGCTATTTTGCAACACAGAGAAACATATCTGAAGGTGTTAGAAGTGTTTTGCATGATTTTTGAAGTTAGACCCTGAAATGTCAGAAAACAGCTTTTCAGCGCAGAACAAAGTTGGTTCAGGCAATGCAAGCTGAATCTTGGTCCCACTTTAAATTTACACTCTGTGCATGAATAAAAGCTATTTTGCAACACAGAGAAACATATCTGAAGGTGTTAGAAGTGTTTTGCATGATTTTTGAAGTTAGACTCTGAAATGTCAGAAAACAGCTTTTCAGCGCAGAACAAAGTTGGTTCAGGCAATGCAAGCTGAATCTTGGTCCCACTTTAAATTTACACTCTGTGCATGAATAAAAGCTATTTTGCAACACAGAGAAACATATCTGAAGGTGTTAGAAGTGTTTTGCATGATTTTTGAAGTTAGACCCTGAAATGTCAGAAAACAGCGTTTCAGCGCAGAACAAACTTGGTTCAGGCAATGCAAGCTGAATCTCTGTCCCACTTTAACTTTGCAGTCTGTGCATGAATAAAACCTATTTTGCAACACAGAGAAACATATCTGAAGGTGTTAGAAGTGTTTTGCATGATTTTTGAAGTTAGACCCTGAAATGTCAGAAAACAGCGTTTCAGCGCAGAACAAAGTTGGTTCAGGCAATGGAAGCTGAATCTCTGTCCCACTTTAACTTTGCAGTCTGTGCATGAATAAAACCTATTTTGCAACACAGAGAAACATATCTGAAGGTGTTAGAAGTGTTTTGCATGATTTTTGAAGTTAGACCCTGAAATGTCAGAAAACAGCGTTTCAGCGCAGAACAAAGTTGGTTCAGGCAATGCAAGCTGAATCTCTGTCCCACTTTAACTTTGCAGTCTGTGCATGAATAAAACCTATTTTGCAACACAGAGAAACATATCTGAAGGTGTTAGAAGTGTTTTGCATGATTTTTGAAGTTAGACCCTGAAATGTCAGAAAACAGCGTTTCAGCGCAGAACAAAGTTGGTTCAGGCAATGCAAGCTGAATCTTGGTCCCACTTTAACTTTGCAGTCTGTGCATGAATAAAACCTATTTTGCAACACAGAGAAACATATCTGAAGGTGTTAGAAGTGTTTTGCATGATTTTTGAAGTTAGACCCTGAAATGTCAGAAAACAGCTTTTCAGCGCAGAACAAAGTTGGTTCAGGCAATGCAAGCTGAATCTTGGTCCCACTTTAAATTTACACTCTGTGCATGGATAAAAGCTATTTTGCAACACAGAGAAACATATCTGAAGGTGTTAGAAGTGTTTTGCATGATTTTTGAAGTTAGACCCTGAAATGTCAGAAAACAGCGTTTCAGCGCAGAACAAAGTTGGTTCAGGCAGTGCAAGCTGAATCTTGGTCCCACTTTAACTTTGCAGTCTGTGCATGAATAAAACCTATTTTGCAACACAGAGAAACATATCTGAAGGTGTTAGAAGTGTTTTGCATGATTTTTGAAGTTAGACTCTGAAATGTCAGAAAACAGCTTTTCAGCGCAGAACAAAGTTGGTTCAGGCAATGCAAGCTGAATCTTGGTCCCACTTTAAATTTACACTCTGTGCATGAATAAAAGCTATTTTGCAACACAGAGAAACATATCTGAAGGTGTTAGAAGTGTTTTGCATGATTTTTGAAGTTATACCCTGAAATGTCAGAAAACAGCTTTTCAGCGCAGAACAAAGTTGGTTCAGGCAATGCAAGCTGAATCTTGGTCCCACTTTAAATTTACACTCTGTGCATGAATAAAAGCTATTTTGCAACACAGAGAAACATATCTGAAGGTGTTAGTGTTTTGCATGATTTTTGAAGTTAGACCCTGAAATGTCAGAAAACAGCGTTTCAGCGCAGAACAAAGTTGGTTCAGGCAATGCAAGCTGAATCTTGGTCCCACTTTAACTTTGCAGTCTGTGCATGAATAAAAGCTATTTTGCAACACAGAGAAACATATCTGAAGGTGTTAGAAGTGTTTTGCATGATTTTTGAAGTTAGACCCTGAAATGTCAGAAAACAGCTTTTCAGCGCAGAACAAAGTTGGTTCAGGCAATGCAAGCTGAATCTTGGTCCCACTTTAAATTTACACTCTGTGCATGAATAAAAGCTATTTTGCAACACAGAGAAACATATCTGAAGGTGTTAGAAGTGTTTTGCATGATTTTTGAAGTTAGACTCTGAAATGTCAGAAAACAGCTTTTCAGCGCAGAACAAAGTTGGTTCAGGCAATGCAAGCTGAATCTTGGTCCCACTTTAACTTTGCAGTCTGTGCATGAATAAAACCTATTTTGCAACACAGAGAAACATATCTGAAGGTGTTAGAAGTGTTTTGCATGATTTTTGAAGTTAGACCCTGAAATGTCAGAAAACAGCTTTTCAGCGCAGAACAAAGTTGGTTCAGGCAATGCAAGCTGAATCTTGGTCCCACTTTAAATTTACACTCTGTGCATGGATAAAAGCTATTTTGCAACACAGAGAAACATATCTGAAGGTGTTAGAAGTGTTTTGCATGATTTTTGAAGTTAGACCCTGAAATGTCAGAAAACAGCGTTTCAGCGCAGAACAAAGTTGGTTCAGGCAGTGCAAGCTGAATCTTGGTCCCACTTTAACTTTGCAGTCTGTGCATGAATAAAACCTATTTTGCAACACAGAGAAACATATCTGATGGTGTTAGAAGTGTTTTGCATGATTTTTGAAGTTAGACCCTGAAATGTCAGAAAACAGCTTTTCAGCGCAGAACAAAGTTGGTTCAGGCAATGCAAGCTGAATCTTGGTCCCACTTTAAATTTACACTCTGTGCATGAATAAAAGCTATTTTGCAACACAGAGAAACATATCTGAAGGTGTTAGAAGTGTTTTGCATGATTTTTGAAGTTAGACTCTGAAATGTCAGAAAACAGCTTTTCAGCGCAGAACAAAGTTGGTTCAGGCAATGCAAGCTGAATCTTGGTCCCACTTTAAATTTACACTCTGTGCATGAATAAAAGCTATTTTGCAACACAGAGAAACATATCTGAAGGTGTTAGAAGTGTTTTGCATGATTTTTGAAGTTAGACCCTGAAATGTCAGAAAACAGCGTTTCAGCGCAGAACAAACTTGGTTCAGGCAATGCAAGCTGAATCTTGGTCCCACTTTAACTTTGCAGTCTGTGCATGAATAAAAGCTATTTTGCAACACAGAGAAACATATCTGAAGGTGTTAGAAGTGTTTTGCATGATTTTTGAAGTTAGACCCTGAAATGTCAGAAAACAGCTTTTCAGCGCAGAACAAAGTTGGTTCAGGCAATGCAAGCTGAATCTTGGTCCCACTTTAAATTTACACTCTGTGCATGAATAAAAGCTATTTTGCAACACAGAGAAACATATCTGAAGGTGTTAGAAGTGTTTTGCATGATTTTTGAAGTTAGACCCTGAAATGTCAGAAAACAGCTTTTCAGCGTAGAACAAAGTTGGTTCAGGCAATGCAAGCTGAATCTTGGTCCCACTTTAAATTTAAACTCTGTGCATGAATAAAAGCTATTTTGCAACACAGAGAAACATATCTGAAGGTGTTAGAAGTGTTTTGCATGATTTTTGAAGTTAGACTCTGAAATGTCAGAAAACAGCTTTTCCGCGCAGAACAAAGTTGGTTCAGGCAATGCAAGCTGAATCTTGGTCCCACTTTAAATTTACACTCTGTGCATGAATAAAAGCTATTTTGCAACACAGAGAAACATATCTGAAGGTGTTAGAAGTGTTTTGCATGATTTTTGAAGTTAGACCCTGAAATGTCAGAAAACAGCGTTTCAGCGCAGAACAAAGTTGGTTCAGGCAATGCAAGCTGAATCTTGGTCCCACTTTAACTTTGCAGTCTGTGCATGAATAAAAGCTATTTTGCAACACAGAGAAACATATCTGAAGGTGTTAGAAGTGTTTTGCATGATTTTTGAAGTTAGACCCTGAAATGTCAGAAAACAGCTTTTCAGCGCAGAACAAAGTTGGTTCAGGCACTGCAAGCTGAATCTTGGTCCCACTTTAAATTTACACTCTGTGCATGAATAAAACCTATTTTGCAACACAGAAACATATCTGAAGGTGTTAGAAGTGTTTTGCATGATTTTTGAAGTTAGACTCTGAAATGTCAGAAAACAGCTTTTCAGCGCAGAACAAAGTTGGTTCAGGCAATGCAAGCTGAATCTTGGTCCCACTTTAACTTTGCAGTCTGTGCATGAATAAAACCTATTTTGCAACACAGAGAAACATATCTGAAGGTGTTAGAAGTGTTTTGCATGATTTTTGAAGTTAGACCCTGAAATGTCAGAAAACAGCTTTTCAGCGCAGAACAAAGTTGGTTCAGGCAATGCAAGCTGAATCTTGGTCCCACTTTAAATTTAGACTCTGTGCATGAATAAAACCTATTTTGCAACACAGAAACATATCTGAAGGTGTTAGAAGTGTTTTGCATGATTTTTGAAGTTAGACTCTGAAATGTCAGAAAACAGCTTTTCAGCGCAGAACAAAGTTGGTTCAGGCAATGCAAGCTGAATCTTGGTCCCACTTTAACTTTGCAGTCTGTGCATGAATAAAACCTATTTTGCAACACAGAGAAACATATCTGAAGGTGTTAGAAGTGTTTTGCATGATTTTTGAAGTTAGACCCTGAAATGTCAGAAAACAGCGTTTCAGCGCAGAACAAAGTTGGTTCAGGCAGTGCAAGCTGAATCTTGGTCCCACTTTAACTTTGCAGTCTGTGCATGAATAAAACCTATTTTGCAACACAGAGAAACATATCTGAAGGTGTTAGAAGTGTTTTGCATGATTTTTGAAGTTAGACCCTGAAATGTCAGAAAACAGCTTTTCAGCGCAGAACAAAGTTGGTTCAGGCAATGCAAGCTGAATCTTGGTCCCACTTTAAATTTACACTCTGTGCATGAATAAAAGCTATTTTGCAACACAGAGAAACATATCTGAAGGTGTTAGAAGTGTTTTGCATGATTTTTGAAGTTAGACTCTGAAATGTCAGAAAACAGCTTTTCAGCGCAGAACAAAGTTGGTTCAGGAAATGCAAGCTGAATCTTGGTCCCACTTTAAATTTACACTCTGTGCATGAATAAAAGCTATTTTGCAACACAGAGAAACATATCTGAAGGTGTTAGTGTTTTGCATGATTTTTGAAGTTAGACCCTGAAATGTCAGAAAACAGCGTTTCAGCACAGAACAAAGTTGGTTCAGACAATGCAAGCTGAATCTTGGTCCCACTTTAACTTTGCAGTCTGTGCATGAATAAAAGCTATTTTGCAACACAGAGAAACATATCTGAAGGTGTTAGAAGTGTTTTGCATGATTTTTGAAGTTAGACCCTGAAATGTCAGAAAACAGCTTTTCAGCGCAGAACAAAGTTGGTTCAGGCAATGCAAGCTGAATCTTGGTCCCACTTTAAATTTACACTCTGTGCATGGATAAAAGCTATTTTGCAACACAGAGAAACATATCTGAAGGTGTTAGAAGTGTTTTGCATGATTTTTGAAGTTAGACCCTGAAATGTCAGAAAACAGCGTTTCAGCGCAGAACAAAGTTGGTTCAGGCAGTGCAAGCTGAATCTTGGTCCCACTTTAACTTTGCAGTCTGTGCATGAATAAAACCTATTTTGCAACACAGAGAAACATATCTGAAGGTGTTAGAAGTGTTTTGCATGATTTTTGAAGTTAGACTCTGAAATGTCAGAAAACAGCTTTTCAGCGCAGAACAAAGTTGGTTCAGGCAATGCAAGCTGAATCTTGGTCCCACTTTAAATTTACACTCTGTGCATGAATAAATGCTATTTTGCAACACAGAGAAACATATCTGAAGGTGTTAGAAGTGTTTTGCATGATTTTTGAAGTTAGACTCTGAAATGTCAGAAAACAGCTTTTCAGCGCAGAACAAAGTTGGTTCAGGCAATGCAAGCTGAATCTTGGTCCCACTTTAAATTTACACTCTGTGCATGAATAAAAGCTATTTTGCAACACAGAGAAACATATCTGAAGGTGTTAGAAGTGTTTTGCATGATTTTTGAAGTTAGACCCTGAAATGTCAGAAAACAGCGTTTCAGCGCAGAACAAAGTTGGTTCAGGCAATGCAAGCTGAATCTCTGTCCCACTTTAACTTTGCAGTCTGTGCATGAATAAAACCTATTTTGCAACACAGAGAAAAATATCTGAAGGTGTTAGAAGTGTTTTGCATGATTTTTGAAGTTAGACCCTGAAATGTCAGAAAACAGCGTTTCAGCGCAGAACAAAGTTGGTTCAGGCAATGCAAGCTGAATCTCTGTCCCACTTTAACTTTGCAGTCTGTGCATGAATAAAACCTATTTTGCAACACAGAGAAACATATCTGAAGGTGTTAGAAGTGTTTTGCATGATTTTTGAAGTTAGACTCTGAAATGTCAGAAAACAGCTTTTCAGCGCAGAACAAAGTTGGTTCAGGCAATGCAAGCTGAATCTTGGTCCCACTTTAAATTTACACTCTGTGCATGAATAAAAGCTATTTTGCAACACAGAGAAACATATCTGAAGGTGTTAGAAGTGTTTTGCATGATTTTTGAAGTTAGACCCTGAAATGTCAGAAAACAGCGTTTCAGCGCAGAACAAACTTGGTTCAGGCAATGCAAGCTGAATCTCTGTCCCACTTTAACTTTGCAGTCTGTGCATGAATAAAACCTATTTTGCAACACAGAGAAACATATCTGAAGGTGTTAGAAGTGTTTTGCATGATTTTTGAAGTTAGACCCTGAAATGTCAGAAAACAGCTTTTCAGCGCAGAACAAAGTTGGTTCAGGCAATGCAAGCTGAATCTTGGTCCCACTTTAAATTTACACTCTGTGCATGGATAAAAGCTATTTTGCAACACAGAGAAACATATCTGAAGGTGTTAGAAGTGTTTTGCATGATTTTTGAAGTTAGACCCTGAAATGTCAGAAAACAGCGTTTCAGCGCAGAACAAAGTTGGTTCAGGCAGTGCAAGCTGAATCTTGGTCCCACTTTAACTTTGCAGTCTGTGCATGAATAAAACCTATTTTGCAACACAGAGAAACATATCTGATGGTGTTAGAAGTGTTTTGCATGATTTTTGAAGTTAGACCCTGAAATGTCAGAAAACAGCTTTTCAGCGCAGAACAAAGTTGGTTCAGGCAATGCAAGCTGAATCTTGGTCCCACTTTAAATTTACACTCTGTGCATGAATAAAAGCTATTTTGCAACACAGAGAAACATATCTGAAGGTGTTAGAAGTGTTTTGCATGATTTTTGAAGTTAGACTCTGAAATGTCAGAAAACAGCTTTTCAGCGCAGAACAAAGTTGGTTCAGGCAATGCAAGCTGAATCTTGGTCCCACTTTAAATTTACACTCTGTGCATGAATAAAAGCTATTTTGCAACACAGAGAAACATATCTGAAGGTGTTAGAAGTGTTTTGCATGATTTTTGAAGTTAGACCCTGAAATGTCAGAAAACAGCGTTTCAGCGCAGAACAAACTTGGTTCAGGCAATGCAAGCTGAATCTTGGTCCCACTTTAACTTTGCAGTCTGTGCATGAATAAAAGCTATTTTGCAACACAGAGAAACATATCTGAAGGTGTTAGAAGTGTTTTGCATGATTTTTGAAGTTAGACCCTGAAATGTCAGAAAACAGCTTTTCAGCGTAGAACAAAGTTGGTTCAGGCAATGCAAGCTGAATCTTGGTCCCACTTTAAATTTAAACTCTGTGCATGAATAAAAGCTATTTTGCAACACAGAGAAACATATCTGAAGGTGTTAGAAGTGTTTTGCATGATTTTTGAAGTTAGACTCTGAAATGTCAGAAAACAGCTTTTCCGCGCAGAACAAAGTTGGTTCAGGCAATGCAAGCTGAATCTTGGTCCCACTTTAACTTTGCAGTCTGTGCATGAATAAAAGCTATTTTGCAACACAGAGAAACATATCTGAAGGTGTTAGAAGTGTTTTGCATGATTTTTGAAGTTAGACCCTGAAATGTCAGAAAACAGCTTTTCAGCGCAGAACAAAGTTGGTTCAGGCAATGCAAGCTGAATCTTGGTCCCACTTTAAATTTACACTCTGTGCATGAATAAAAGCTATTTTGCAACACAGAGAAACATATCTGAAGGTGTTAGAAGTGTTTTGCATGATTTTTGAAGTTAGACCCTGAAATGTCAGAAAACAGCTTTTCAGCGTAGAACAAAGTTGGTTCAGGCAATGCAAGCTGAATCTTGGTCCCACTTTAAATTTAAACTCTGTGCATGAATAAAAGCTATTTTGCAACACAGAGAAACATATCTGAAGGTGTTAGAAGTGTTTTGCATGATTTTTGAAGTTAGACTCTGAAATGTCAGAAAACAGCTTTTCCGCGCAGAACAAAGTTGGTTCAGGCAATGCAAGCTGAATCTTGGTCCCACTTTAAATTTACACTCTGTGCATGAATAAAAGCTATTTTGCAACACAGAGAAACATATCTGAAGGTGTTAGAAGTGTTTTGCATGATTTTTGAAGTTAGACCCTGAAATGTCAGAAAACAGCGTTTCAGCGCAGAACAAAGTTGGTTCAGGCAATGCAAGCTGAATCTTGGTCCCACTTTAACTTTGCAGTCTGTGCATGAATAAAAGCTATTTTGCAACACAGAGAAACATATCTGAAGGTGTTAGAAGTGTTTTGCATGATTTTTGAAGTTAGACCCTGAAATGTCAGAAAACAGCTTTTCAGCGCAGAACAAAGTTGGTTCAGGCACTGCAAGCTGAATCTTGGTCCCACTTTAAATTTACACTCTGTGCATGAATAAAACCTATTTTGCAACACAAAAACATATCTGAAGGTGTTAGAAGTGTTTTGCATGATTTTTGAAGTTAGACTCTGAAATGTCAGAAAACAGCTTTTCAGCGCAGAACAAAGTTGGTTCAGGCAATGCAAGCTGAATCTTGGTCCCACTTTAACTTTGCAGTCTGTGCATGAATAAAACCTATTTTGCAACACAGAGAAACATATCTGAAGGTGTTAGAAGTGTTTTGCATGATTTTTGAAGTTAGACCCTGAAATGTCAGAAAACAGCTTTTCAGCGCAGAACAAAGTTGGTTCAGGCAATGCAAGCTGAATCTTGGTCCCACTTTAAATTTAGACTCTGTGCATGAATAAAACCTATTTTGCAACACAGAAACATATCTGAAGGTGTTAGAAGTGTTTTGCATGATTTTTGAAGTTAGACTCTGAAATGTCAGAAAACAGCTTTTCAGCGCAGAACAAAGTTGGTTCAGGCAATGCAAGCTGAATCTTGGTCCCACTTTAACTTTGCAGTCTGTGCATGAATAAAACCTATTTTGCAACACAGAGAAACATATCTGAAGGTGTTAGAAGTGTTTTGCATGATTTTTGAAGTTAGACCCTGAAATGTCAGAAAACAGCTTTTCAGCGCAGAACAAAGTTGGTTCAGGCAATGCAAGCTGAATCTTGGTCCCACTTTAAATTTACACTCTGTGCATGGATAAAAGCTATTTTGCAACACAGAGAAACATATCTGAAGGTGTTAGAAGTGTTTTGCATGATTTTTGAAGTTAGACCCTGAAATGTCAGAAAACAGCGTTTCAGCGCAGAACAAAGTTGGTTCAGGCAGTGCAAGCTGAATCTTGGTCCCACTTTAACTTTGCAGTCTGTGCATGAATAAAACCTATTTTGCAACACAGAGAAACATATCTGAAGGTGTTAGAAGTGTTTTGCATGATTTTTGAAGTTAGACTCTGAAATGTCAGAAAACAGCTTTTCAGCGCAGAACAAAGTTGGTTCAGGAAATGCAAGCTGAATCTTGGTCCCACTTTAAATTTACACTCTGTGCATGAATAAAAGCTATTTTGCAACACAGAGAAACATATCTGAAGGTGTTAGTGTTTTGCATGATTTTTGAAGTTAGACCCTGAAATGTCAGAAAACAGCGTTTCAGCACAGAACAAAGTTGGTTCAGACAATGCAAGCTGAATCTTGGTCCCACTTTAACTTTGCAGTCTGTGCATGAATAAAAGATATTTTGCAACACAGAGAAACATATCTGAAGGTGTTAGAAGTGTTTTGCATGATTTTTGAAGTTAGACCCTGAAATGTCAGAAAACAGCTTTTCAGCGCAGAACAAAGTTGGTTCAGGCAATGCAAGCTGAATCTTGGTCCCACTTTAAATTTACACTCTGTGCATGAATAAAAGCTATTTTGCAACACAGAGAAACATATCTGAAGGTGTTAGAAGTGTTTTGCATGATTTTTGAAGTTAGACTCTGAAATGTCAGAAAACAGCTTTTCAGCGCAGAACAAAGTTGGTTCAGGCAATGCAAGCTGAATCTTGGTCCCACTTTAACTTTGCAGTCTGTGCATGAATAAAACCTATTTTGCAACACAGAGAAACATATCTGAAGGTGTTAGAAGTGTTTTGCATGATTTTTGAAGTTAGACCCTGAAATGTCAGAAAACAGCTTTTCAGCGCAGAACAAAGTTGGTTCAGGCAATGCAAGCTGAATCTTGGTCCCACTTTAAATTTACACTCTGTGCATGGATAAAAGCTATTTTGCAACACAGAGAAACATATCTGAAGGTGTTAGAAGTGTTTTGCATGATTTTTGAAGTTAGACCCTGAAATGTCAGAAAACAGCGTTTCAGCGCAGAACAAAGTTGGTTCAGGCAGTGCAAGCTGAATCTTGGTCCCACTTTAACTTTGCAGTCTGTGCATGAATAAAACCTATTTTGCAACACAGAGAAACATATCTGAAGGTGTTAGAAGTGTTTTGCATGATTTTTGAAGTTAGACTCTGAAATGTCAGAAAACAGCTTTTCAGCGCAGAACAAAGTTGGTTCAGGCAATGCAAGCTGAATCTTGGTCCCACTTTAAATTTACACTCTGTGCATGAATAAAAGCTATTTTGCAACACAGAGAAACATATCTGAAGGTGTTAGAAGTGTTTTGCATGATTTTTGAAGTTAGACTCTGAAATGTCAGAAAACAGCTTTTCAGCGCAGAACAAAGTTGGTTCAGGCAATGCAAGCTGAATCTTGGTCCCACTTTAAATTTACACTCTGTGCATGAATAAAAGCTATTTTGCAACACAGAGAAACATATCTGAAGGTGTTAGAAGTGTTTTGCATGATTTTTGAAGTTAGACCCTGAAATGTCAGAAAACAGCGTTTCAGCGCAGAACAAAGTTGGTTCAGGCAATGCAAGCTGAATCTCTGTCCCACTTTAACTTTGCAGTCTGTGCATGAATAAAAGCTATTTTGCAACACAGAGAAACATATCTGAAGGTGTTAGAAGTGTTTTGCATGATTTTTGAAGTTAGACCCTGAAATGTCAGAAAACAGCGTTTCAGCGCAGAACAAAGTTGGTTCAGGCAATGCAAGCTGAATCTCTGTCCCACTTTAACTTTGCAGTCTGTGCATGAATAAAACCTATTTTGCAACACAGAGAAACATATCTGAAGGTGTTAGAAGTGTTTTGCATGATTTTTGAAGTTAGACTCTGAAATGTCAGAAAACAGCTTTTCAGCGCAGAACAAAGTTGGTTCAGGCAATGCAAGCTGAATCTTGGTCCCACTTTAAATTTACACTCTGTGCATGAATAAAAGCTATTTTGCAACACAGAGAAACATATCTGAAGGTGTTAGAAGTGTTTTGCATGATTTTTGAAGTTAGACCCTGAAATGTCAGAAAACAGCGTTTCAGCGCAGAACAAACTTGGTTCAGGCAATGCAAGCTGAATCTCTGTCCCACTTTAACTTTGCAGTCTGTGCATGAATAAAACCTATTTTGCAACACAGAGAAACATATCTGAAGGTGTTAGAAGTGTTTTGCATGATTTTTGAAGTTAGACCCTGAAATGTCAGAAAACAGCGTTTCAGCGCAGAACAAAGTTGGTTCAGGCAATGCAAGCTGAATCTTGGTCCCACTTTAACTTTGCAGTCTGTGCATGAATAAAAGCTATTTTTCAACACAGAGAAACATATCTAAAGGTGTTAGAAGTGTTTTGCATGATTTTTGAAGTTAGACCCTGAAATGTCAGAAAACAGCGTTTCAGCGCAGAACAAACTTGGTTCAGGCAATGCAAGCTGAATCTTGGTCCCACTTTAACTTTGCAGTCTGTGCATGAATAAAAGCTATTTTGCAACACAGAGAAACATATCTGAAGGTGTTAGAAGTGTTTTGCATGATTTTTGAAGTTAGACCCTGAAATGTCAGAAAACAGCTTTTCAGCGTAGAACAAAGTTGGTTCAGGCAATGCAAGCTGAATCTTGGTCCCACTTTAAATTTAAACTCTGTGCATGAATAAAAGCTATTTTGCAACACAGAGAAACATATCTGAAGGTGTTAGAAGTGTTTTGCATGATTTTTGAAGTTAGACTCTGAAATGTCAGAAAACAGCTTTTCCGCGCAGAACAAAGTTGGTTCAGGCAATGCAAGCTGAATCTTGGACCCACTTTAACTTTGCAGTCTGTGCATGAATAAAAGCTATTTTGCAACACAGAGAAACATATCTGAAGGTGTTAGAAGTGTTTTGCATGATTTTTGAAGTTAGACCCTGAAATGTCAGAAAACAGCTTTTCAGCGCAGAACAAAGTTGGTTCAGGCAATGCAAGCTGAATCTTGGTCCCACTTTAAATTTACACTCTGTGCATGAATAAAAGCTATTTTGCAACACAGAGAAACATATCTGAAGGTGTTAGAAGTGTTTTGCATGATTTTTGAAGTTAGACCCTGAAATGTCAGAAAACAGCTTTTCAGCGTAGAACAAAGTTGGTTCAGGCAATGCAAGCTGAATCTTGGTCCCACTTTAAATTTAAACTCTGTGCATGAATAAAAGCTATTTTGCAACACAGAGAAACATATCTGAAGGTGTTAGAAGTGTTTTGCATGATTTTTGAAGTTAGACTCTGAAATGTCAGAAAACAGCTTTTCCGCGCAGAACAAAGTTGGTTCAGGCAATGCAAGCTGAATCTTGGTCCCACTTTAAATTTACACTCTGTGCATGAATAAAAGCTATTTTGCAACACAGAGAAACATATCTGAAGGTGTTAGAAGTGTTTTGCATGATTTTTGAAGTTAGACCCTGAAATGTCAGAAAACAGCGTTTCAGCGCAGAACAAAGTTGGTTCAGGCAATGCAAGCTGAATCTTGGTCCCACTTTAACTTTGCAGTCTGTGCATGAATAAAAGCTATTTTGCAACACAGAGAAACATATCTGAAGGTGTTAGAAGTGTTTTGCATGATTTTTGAAGTTAGACCCTGAAATGTCAGAAAACAGCTTTTCAGCGCAGAACAAAGTTGGTTCAGGCACTGCAAGCTGAATCTTGGTCCCACTTTAAATTTACACTCTGTGCATGAATAAAACCTATTTTGCAACACAGAAACATATCTGAAGGTGTTAGAAGTGTTTTGCATGATTTTTGAAGTTAGACTCTGAAATGTCAGAAAACAGCTTTTCAGCGCAGAACAAAGTTGGTTCAGGCAATGCAAGCTGAATCTTGGTCCCACTTTAACTTTGCAGTCTGTGCATGAATAAAACCTATTTTGCAACACAGAGAAACATATCTGAAGGTGTTAGAAGTGTTTTGCATGATTTTTGAAGTTAGACCCTGAAATGTCAGAAAACAGCTTTTCAGCGCAGAACAAAGTTGGTTCAGGCAATGCAAGCTGAATCTTGGTCCCACTTTAAATTTAGACTCTGTGCATGAATAAAACCTATTTTGCAACACAGAAACATATCTGAAGGTGTTAGAAGTGTTTTGCATGATTTTTGAAGTTAGACTCTGAAATGTCAGAAAACAGCTTTTCAGCGCAGAACAAAGTTGGTTCAGGCAATGCAAGCTGAATCTTGGTCCCACTTTAACTTTGCAGTCTGTGCATGAATAAAACCTATTTTGCAACACAGAGAAACATATCTGAAGGTGTTAGAAGTGTTTTGCATGATTTTTGAAGTTAGACCCTGAAATGTCAGAAAACAGCTTTTCAGCGCAGAACAAAGTTGGTTCAGGCAATGCAAGCTGAATCTTGGTCCCACTTTAAATTTACACTCTGTGCATGGATAAAAGCTATTTTGCAACACAGAGAAACATATCTGAAGGTGTTAGAAGTGTTTTGCATGATTTTTGAAGTTAGACCCTGAAATGTCAGAAAACAGCGTTTCAGCGCAGAACAAAGTTGGTTCAGGCAGTGCAAGCTGAATCTTGGTCCCACTTTAACTTTGCAGTCTGTGCATGAATAAAACCTATTTTGCAACACAGAGAAACATATCTGAAGGTGTTAGAAGTGTTTTGCATGATTTTTGAAGTTAGACTCTGAAATGTCAGAAAACAGCTTTTCAGCGCAGAACAAAGTTGGTTCAGGAAATGCAAGCTGAATCTTGGTCCCACTTTAAATTTACACTCTGTGCATGAATAAAAGCTATTTTGCAACACAGAGAAACATATCTGAAGGTGTTAGTGTTTTGCATGATTTTTGAAGTTAGACCCTGAAATGTCAGAAAACAGCGTTTCAGCACAGAACAAAGTTGGTTCAGACAATGCAAGCTGAATCTTGGTCCCACTTTAACTTTGCAGTCTGTGCATGAATAAAAGATATTTTGCAACACAGAGAAACATATCTGAAGGTGTTAGAAGTGTTTTGCATGATTTTTGAAGTTAGACCCTGAAATGTCAGAAAACAGCTTTTCAGCGCAGAACAAAGTTGGTTCAGGCAATGCAAGCTGAATCTTGGTCCCACTTTAAATTTACACTCTGTGCATGAATAAAAGCTATTTTGCAACACAGAGAAACATATCTGAAGGTGTTAGAAGTGTTTTGCATGATTTTTGAAGTTAGACTCTGAAATGTCAGAAAACAGCTTTTCAGCGCAGAACAAAGTTGGTTCAGGCAATGCAAGCTGAATCTTGGTCCCACTTTAACTTTGCAGTCTGTGCATGAATAAAACCTATTTTGCAACACAGAGAAACATATCTGAAGGTGTTAGAAGTGTTTTGCATGATTTTTGAAGTTAGACCCTGAAATGTCAGAAAACAGCTTTTCAGCGCAGAACAAAGTTGGTTCAGGCAATGCAAGCTGAATCTTGGTCCCACTTTAAATTTACACTCTGTGCATGGATAAAAGCTATTTTGCAACACAGAGAAACATATCTGAAGGTGTTAGAAGTGTTTTGCATGATTTTTGAAGTTAGACCCTGAAATGTCAGAAAACAGCGTTTCAGCGCAGAACAAAGTTGGTTCAGGCAGTGCAAGCTGAATCTTGGTCCCACTTTAACTTTGCAGTCTGTGCATGAATAAAACCTATTTTGCAACACAGAGAAACATATCTGAAGGTGTTAGAAGTGTTTTGCATGATTTTTGAAGTTAGACTCTGAAATGTCAGAAAACAGCTTTTCAGCGCAGAACAAAGTTGGTTCAGGCAATGCAAGCTGAATCTTGGTCCCACTTTAAATTTACACTCTGTGCATGAATAAAAGCTATTTTGCAACACAGAGAAACATATCTGAAGGTGTTAGAAGTGTTTTGCATGATTTTTGAAGTTAGACTCTGAAATGTCAGAAAACAGCTTTTCAGCGCAGAACAAAGTTGGTTCAGGCAATGCAAGCTGAATCTTGGTCCCACTTTAAATTTACACTCTGTGCATGAATAAAAGCTATTTTGCAACACAGAGAAACATATCTGAAGGTGTTAGAAGTGTTTTGCATGATTTTTGAAGTTAGACCCTGAAATGTCAGAAAACAGCGTTTCAGCGCAGAACAAAGTTGGTTCAGGCAATGCAAGCTGAATCTCTGTCCCACTTTAACTTTGCAGTCTGTGCATGAATAAAAGCTATTTTGCAACACAGAGAAACATATCTGAAGGTGTTAGAAGTGTTTTGCATGATTTTTGAAGTTAGACCCTGAAATGTCAGAAAACAGCGTTTCAGCGCAGAACAAAGTTGGTTCAGGCAATGCAAGCTGAATCTCTGTCCCACTTTAACTTTGCAGTCTGTGCATGAATAAAACCTATTTTGCAACACAGAGAAACATATCTGAAGGTGTTAGAAGTGTTTTGCATGATTTTTGAAGTTAGACTCTGAAATGTCAGAAAACAGCTTTTCAGCGCAGAACAAAGTTGGTTCAGGCAATGCAAGCTGAATCTTGGTCCCACTTTAAATTTACACTCTGTGCATGAATAAAAGCTATTTTGCAACACAGAGAAACATATCTGAAGGTGTTAGAAGTGTTTTGCATGATTTTTGAAGTTAGACCCTGAAATGTCAGAAAACAGCGTTTCAGCGCAGAACAAACTTGGTTCAGGCAATGCAAGCTGAATCTCTGTCCCACTTTAACTTTGCAGTCTGTGCATGAATAAAACCTATTTTGCAACACAGAGAAACATATCTGAAGGTGTTAGAAGTGTTTTGCATGATTTTTGAAGTTAGACCCTGAAATGTCAGAAAACAGCGTTTCAGCGCAGAACAAAGTTGGTTCAGGCAATGCAAGCTGAATCTCTGTCCCACTTTAACTTTGCAGTCTGTGCATGAATAAAACCTATTTTGCAACACAGAGAAACATATCTGAAGGTGTTAGAAGTGTTTTGCATGATTTTTGAAGTTAGACCCTGAAATGTCAGAAAACAGCGTTTCAGCGCAGAACAAAGTTGGTTCAGGCAATGCAAGCTGAATCTCTGTCCCACTTTAACTTTGCAGTCTGTGCATGAATAAAACCTATTTTGCAACACAGAGAAACATATCTGAAGGTGTTAGAAGTGTTTTGCATGATTTTTGAAGTTAGACCCTGAAATGTCAGAAAACAGCGTTTCAGCGCAGAACAAAGTTGGTTCAGGCAATGCAAGCTGAATCTTGGTCCCACTTTAACTTTGCAGTCTGTGCATGAATAAAACCTATTTTGCAACACAGAGAAACATATCTGAAGGTGTTAGAAGTGTTTTGCATGATTTTTGAAGTTAGACCCTGAAATGTCAGAAAACAGCTTTTCAGCGCAGAACAAAGTTGGTTCAGGCAATGCAAGCTGAATCTTGGTCCCACTTTAAATTTACACTCTGTGCATGGATAAAAGCTATTTTGCAACACAGAGAAACATATCTGAAGGTGTTAGAAGTGTTTTGCATGATTTTTGAAGTTAGACCCTGAAATGTCAGAAAACAGCGTTTCAGCGCAGAACAAAGTTGGTTCAGGCAGTGCAAGCTGAATCTTGGTCCCACTTTAACTTTGCAGTCTGTGCATGAATAAAACCTATTTTGCAACACAGAGAAACATATCTGAAGGTGTTAGAAGTGTTTTGCATGATTTTTGAAGTTAGACTCTGAAATGTCAGAAAACAGCTTTTCAGCGCAGAACAAAGTTGGTTCAGGCAATGCAAGCTGAATCTTGGTCCCACTTTAAATTTACACTCTGTGCATGGATAAAAGCTATTTTGCAACACAGAGAAACATATCTGAAGGTGTTAGAAGTGTTTTGCATGATTTTTGAAGTTAGACCCTGAAATGTCAGAAAACAGCGTTTCAGCGCAGAACAAAGTTGGTTCAGGCAGTGCAAGCTGAATCTTGGTCCCACTTTAACTTTGCAGTCTGTGCATGAATAAAACCTATTTTGCAACACAGAGAAACATATCTGAAGGTGTTAGAAGTGTTTTGCATGATTTTTGAAGTTAGACTCTGAAATGTCAGAAAACAGCTTTTCAGCGCAGAACAAAGTTGGTTCAGGCAATGCAAGCTGAATCTTGGTCCCACTTTAACTTTGCAGTCTGTGCATGAATAAAACCTATTTTGCAACACAGAGAAACATATCTGAAGGTGTTAGAAGTGTTTTGCATGATTTTTGAAGTTAGACCCTGAAATGTCAGAAAACAGCTTTTCAGCGCAGAACAAAGTTGGTTCAGGCAATGCAAGCTGAATCTTGGTCCCACTTTAAATTTAGACTCTGTGCATGGATAAAAGCTATTTTGCAACACAGAGAAACATATCTGAAGGTGTTAGAAGTGTTTTGCATGATTTTTGAAGTTAGACCCTGAAATGTCAGAAAACAGCGTTTCAGCGCAGAACAAAGTTGGTTCAGGCAGTGCAAGCTGAATCTTGGTCCCACTTTAACTTTGCAGTCTGTGCATGAATAAAACCTATTTTGCAACACAGAGAAACATATCTGAAGGTGTTAGAAGTGTTTTGCATGATTTTTGAAGTTAGACCCTGAAATGTCAGAAAACAGCTTTTCAGCGCAGAACAAAGTTGGTTCAGGCAATGCAAGGTGAATCTTGGTCCCACTTTAAATTTACACTCTGTGCATGAATAAAAGCTATTTTGCAACACAGAGAAACATATCTGAAGGTGTTAGAAGTGTTTTGCATGATTTTTGAAGTTAGACTCTGAAATGTCAGAAAACAGCTTTTCAGCGCAGAACAAAGTTGGTTCAGGAAATGCAAGCTGAATCTTGGTCCCACTTTAAATTTACACTCTGTGCATGAATAAAAGCTATTTTGCAACACAGAGAAACATATCTGAAGGTGTTAGTGTTTTGCATGATTTTTGAAGTTAGACCCTGAAATGTCAGAAAACAGCGTTTCAGCACAGAACAAAGTTGGTTCAGACAATGCAAGCTGAATCTTGGTCCCACTTTAACTTTGCAGTCTGTGCATGAATAAAAGCTATTTTGCAACACAGAGAAACATATCTGAAGGTGTTAGAAGTGTTTTGCATGATTTTTGAAGTTAGACCCTGAAATGTCAGAAAACAGCTTTTCAGCGCAGAACAAAGTTGGTTCAGGCAATGCAAGCTGAATCTTGGTCCCACTTTAAATTTACACTCTGTGCATGAATAAAAGCTATTTTGCAACACAGAGAAACATATCTGAAGGTGTTAGAAGTGTTTTGCATGATTTTTGAAGTTAGACTCTGAAATGTCAGAAAACAGCTTTTCAGCGCAGAACAAAGTTGGTTCAGGCAATGCAAGCTGAATCTTGGTCCCACTTTAACTTTGCAGTCTGTGCATGAATAAAACCTATTTTGCAACACAGAGAAACATATCTGAAGGTGTTAGAAGTGTTTTGCATGATTTTTGAAGTTAGACCCTGAAATGTCAGAAAACAGCTTTTCAGCGCAGAACAAAGTTGGTTCAGGCAATGCAAGCTGAATCTTGGTCCCATTTTAAATTTACACTCTGTGCATGGATAAAAGCTATTTTGCAACACAGAGAAACATATCTGAAGGTGTTAGAAGTGTTTTGCATGATTTTTGAAGTTAGACCCTGAAATGTCAGAAAACAGCGTTTCAGCGCAGAACAAAGTTGGTTCAGGCAGTGCAAGCTGAATCTTGGTCCCACTTTAACTTTGCAGTCTGTGCATGAATAAAACCTATTTTGCAACACAGAGAAACATATCTGAAGGTGTTAGAAGTGTTTTGCATGATTTTTGAAGTTAGACTCTGAAATGTCAGAAAACAGCTTTTCAGCGCAGAACAAAGTTGGTTCAGGCAATGCAAGCTGAATCTTGGTCCCACTTTAAATTTACACTCTGTGCATGAATAAAAGCTATTTTGCAACACAGAGAAACATATCTGAAGGTGTTAGAAGTGTTTTGCATGATTTTTGAAGTTAGACTCTGAAATGTCAGAAAACAGCTTTTCAGCGCAGAACAAAGTTGGTTCAGGCAATGCAAGCTGAATCTTGGTCCCACTTTAAATTTACACTCTGTGCATGAATAAAAGCTATTTTGCAACACAGAGAAACATATCTGAAGGTGTTAGAAGTGTTTTGCATGATTTTTGAAGTTAGACCCTGAAATGTCAGAAAACAGCGTTTCAGCGCAGAACAAACTTGGTTCAGGCAATGCAAGCTGAATCTCTGTCCCACTTTAACTTTGCAGTCTGTGCATGAATAAAACCTATTTTGCAACACAGAGAAACATATCTGAAGGTGTTAGAAGTGTTTTGCATGATTTTTGAAGTTAGACCCTGAAATGTCAGAAAACAGCGTTTCAGCGCAGAACAAAGTTGGTTCAGGCAATGCAAGCTGAATCTTGGTCCCACTTTAACTTTGCAGTCTGTGCATGAATAAAAGCTATTTTTCAACACAGAGAAACATATCTAAAGGTGTTAGAAGTGTTTTGCATGATTTTTGAAGTTAGACCCTGAAATGTCAGAAAACAGCTTTTCAGCGCAGAACAAAGTTGGTTCAGGCAATGCAAGCTGAATCTTGGTCCCACTTTAAATTTACACTCTGTGCATGAATAAAAGCTATTTTGCAACACAGAGAAACATATCTGAAGGTCTTAGAAGTGTTTTGCATGATTTTTGAAGTTAGACCCTGAAATGTCAGAAAACAGCTTTTCAGCGCAGAACAAAGTTGGTTCAGGCAATGCAAGCTGAATCTTGGTCCCACTTTAAATTTACACTCTGTGCATGAATAAAAGCTATTTTGCAACACAGAGAAACATATCTGAAGGTGTTAGAAGTGTTTTGCATGATTTTTGAAGTTAGACTCTGAAATGTCAGAAAACAGCTTTTCAGCGCAGAACAAAGTTGGTTCAGGCAATGCAAGCTGAATCTTGGTCCCACTTTAAATTTACACTCTGTGCATGAATAAAAGCTATTTTGCAACACAGAGAAACATATCTGAAGGTGTTAGAAGTGTTTTGCATGATTTTTGAAGTTAGACCCTGAAATGTCAGAAAACAGCGTTTCAGCGCAGAACAAACTTGGTTCAGGCAATGCAAGCTGAATCTCTGTCCCACTTTAACTTTGCAGTCTGTGCATGAATAAAACCTATTTTGCAACACAGAGAAACATATCTGAAGGTGTTAGAAGTGTTTTGCATGATTTTTGAAGTTAGACCCTGAAATGTCAGAAAACAGCGTTTCAGCGCAGAACAAAGTTGGTTCAGGCAATGCAAGCTGAATCTCTGTCCCACTTTAACTTTGCAGTCTGTGCATGAATAAAACCTATTTTGCAACACAGAGAAACATATCTGAAGGTGTTAGAAGTGTTTTGCATGATTTTTGAAGTTAGACCCTGAAATGTCAGAAAACAGCGTTTCAGCGCAGAACAAAGTTGGTTCAGGCAATGCAAGCTGAATCTCTGTCCCACTTTAACTTTGCAGTCTGTGCATGAATAAAACCTATTTTGCAACACAGAGAAACATATCTGAAGGTGTTAGAAGTGTTTTGCATGATTTTTGAAGTTAGACCCTGAAATGTCAGAAAACAGCGTTTCAGCGCAGAACAAAGTTGGTTCAGGCAATGCAAGCTGAATCTTGGTCCCACTTTAACTTTGCAGTCTGTGCATGAATAAAAGCTATTTTGCAACACAGAGAAACATATCTGAAGGTGTTAGAAGTGTTTTGCATGATTTTTGAAGTTAGACCCTGAAATGTCAGAAAACAGCTTTTCAGCGCAGAACAAAGTTGGTTCAGGCAATGCAAGCTGAATCTTGGTCCCACTTTAAATTTACACTCTGTGCATGGATAAAAGCTATTTTGCAACACAGAGAAACATATCTGAAGGTGTTAGAAGTGTTTTGCATGATTTTTGAAGTTAGACCCTGAAATGTCAGAAAACAGCGTTTCAGCGCAGAACAAAGTTGGTTCAGGCAGTGCAAGCTGAATCTTGGTCCCACTTTAACTTTGCAGTCTGTGCATGAATAAAACCTATTTTGCAACACAGAGAAACATATCTGAAGGTGTTAGAAGTGTTTTGCATGATTTTTGAAGTTAGACTCTGAAATGTCAGAAAACAGCTTTTCAGCGCAGAACAAAGTTGGTTCAGGCAATGCAAGCTGAATCTTGGTCCCACTTTAAATTTACACTCTGTGCATGAATAAAAGCTATTTTGCAACACAGAGAAACATATCTGAAGGTGTTAGAAGTGTTTTGCATGATTTTTGAAGTTAGACCCTGAAATGTCAGAAAACAGCGTTTCAGCGCAGAACAAACTTGGTTCAGGCAATGCAAGCTGAATCTCTGTCCCACTTTAACTTTGCAGTCTGTGCATGAATAAAACCTATTTTGCAACACAGAGAAACATATCTGAAGGTGTTAGAAGTGTTTTGCATGATTTTTGAAGTTAGACCCTGAAATGTCAGAAAACAGCGTTTCAGCGCAGAACAAAGTTGGTTCAGGCAATGCAAGCTGAATCTCTGTCCCACTTTAACTTTGCAGTCTGTGCATGAATAAAACCTATTTTGCAACACAGAGAAACATATCTGAAGGTGTTAGAAGTGTTTTGCATGATTTTTGAAGTTGGACCCTGAAATGTCAGAAAACAGCGTTTCAGCGCAGAACAAAGTTGGTTCAGGCAATGCAAGCTGAATCTCTGTCCCACTTTAACTTTGCAGTCTGTGCATGAATAAAACCTATTTTGCAACACAGAGAAACATATCTGAAGGTGTTAGAAGTGTTTTGCATGATTTTTGAAGTTAGACCCTGAAATGTCAGAAAACAGCTTTTCAGCGCAGAACAAAGTTGGTTCAGGCAATGCAAGCTGAATCTTGGTCCCACTTTAAATTTACACTCTGTGCATGAATAAAAGCTATTTTGCAACACAGAGAAACATATCTGAAGGTGTTAGAAGTGTTTTGCATGATTTTTGAAGTTAGACTCTGAAATGTCAGAAAACAGCTTTTCAGCGCAGAACAAAGTTGGTTCAGGCAATGCAAGCTGAATCTTGGTCCCACTTTAACTTTGCAGTCTGTGCATGAATAAAACCTATTTTGCAACACAGAGAAACATATCTGAAGGTGTTAGAAGTGTTTTGCATGATTTTTGAAGTTAGACCCTGAAATGTCAGAAAACAGCTTTTCAGCGCAGAACAAAGTTGGTTCAGGCAATGCAAGCTGAATCTTGGTCCCACTTTAAATTTACACTCTGTGCATGGATAAAAGCTATTTTGCAACACAGAGAAACATATCTGAAGGTGTTAGAAGTGTTTTGCATGATTTTTGAAGTTAGACTCTGAAATGTCAGAAAACAGCTTTTCAGCGCAGAACAAAGTTGGTTCAGGCAATGCAAGCTGAATCTTGGTCCCACTTTACCTTTGCAGTCTGTGCATGAATAAAACCTATTTTGCAACACAGAGAAACATATCTGAAGGTGTTAGAAGTGTTTTGCATGATTTTTGAAGTTAGACCCTGAAATGTCAGAAAACAGCTTTTCAGCGCAGAACAAAGTTGGTTCAGGCAATGCAAGCTGAATCTTGGTCCCACTTTAACTTTGCAGTCTGTGCATGAATAAAACCTATTTTGCAACACAGAGAAACATATCTGAAGGTGTTAGAAGTGTTTTGCATGATTTTTGAAGTTAGACCCTGAAATGTCAGAAAACAGCTTTTCAGCGCAGAACAAAGTTGGTTCAGGCAATGCAAGCTGAATCTTGGTCCCACTTTAAATTTACACTCTGTGCATGAATAAAAGCTATTTTGCAACACAGAGAAACATATCTGAAGGTGTTAGAAGTGTTTTGCATGATTTTTGAAGTTAGACTCTGAAATGTCAGAAAACAGCTTTTCAGCGCAGAACAAAGTTGGTTCAGGCAATGCAAGCTGAATCTTGGTCCCACTTTAAATTTACACTCTGTGCATGAATAAAAGCTATTTTGCAACACAGAGAAACATATCTGAAGGTGTTAGAAGTGTTTTGCATGATTTTTGAAGTTAGACCCTGAAATGTCAGAAAACAGCGTTTCAGCGCAGAACAAACTTGGTTCAGGCAATGCAAGCTGAATCTCTGTCCCACTTTAACTTTGCAGTCTGTGCATGAATAAAACCTATTTTGCAACACAGAGAAACATATCTGAAGGTGTTAGAAGTGTTTTGCATGATTTTTGAAGTTAGACCCTGAAATGTCAGAAAACAGCGTTTCAGCGCAGAACAAAGTTGGTTCAGGCAATGCAAGCTGAATCTCTGTCCCACTTTAACTTTGCAGTCTGTGCATGAATAAAACCTATTTTGCAACACAGAGAAACATATCTGAAGGTGTTAGAAGTGTTTTGCATGATTTTTGAAGTTAGACCCTGAAATGTCAGAAAACAGCGTTTCAGCGCAGAACAAAGTTGGTTCAGGCAATGCAAGCTGAATCTCTGTCCCACTTTAACTTTGCAGTCTGTGCATGAATAAAACCTATTTTGCAACACAGAGAAACATATCTGAAGGTGTTAGAAGTGTTTTGCATGATTTTTGAAGTTAGACTCTGAAATGTCAGAAAACAGCTTTTCAGCGCAGAACAAAGTTGGTTCAGGCAATGCAAGCTGAATCTTGGTCCCACTTTAAATTTACACTCTGTGCATGAATAAAAGCTATTTTGCAACACAGAGAAACATATCTGAAGGTGTTAGAAGTGTTTTGCATGATTTTTGAAGTTAGACCCTGAAATGTCAGAAAACAGCGTTTCAGCGCAGAACAAACTTGGTTCAGGCAATGCAAGCTGAATCTCTGTCCCACTTTAACTTTGCAGTCTGTGCATGAATAAAACCTATTTTGCAACACAGAGAAACATATCTGAAGGTGTTAGAAGTGTTTTGCATGATTTTTGAAGTTAGACCCTGAAATGTCAGAAAACAGCGTTTCAGCGCAGAACAAAGTTGGTTCAGGCAATGCAAGCTGAATCTTGGTCCCACTTTAACTTTGCAGTCTGTGCATGAATAAAACCTATTTTGCAACACAGAGAAACATATCTGAAGGTGTTAGAAGTGTTTTGCATGATTTTTGAAGTTAGACCCTGAAATGTCAGAAAATAGCTTTTCAGCGCAGAACAAAGTTGGTTCAGGCAATGCAAGCTGAATCTTGGTCCCACATTAAATTTACACTCTGTGCATGAATAAAAGCTATTTTGCAACACAGAGAAACATATCTGAAGGTGTTAGAAGTGTTTTGCATGATTTTTGAAGTTAGACTCTGAAATGTCAGAAAACAGCTTTTCAGCGCAGAACAAAGTTGGTTCAGGCAATGCAAGCTGAATCTTGGTCCCACTTTAACTTTGCAGTCTGTGCATGAATAAAACCTATTTTGCAACACAGAGAAACATATCTGAAGGTGTTAGAAGTGTTTTGCATGATTTTTGAAGTTAGACCCTGAAATGTCAGAAAACAGCTTTTCAGCGCAGAACAAAGTTGGTTCAGGCAATGCAAGCTGAATCTTGGTCCCACTTTAAATTTACACTCTGTGCATGAATAAAAGCTATTTTGCAACACAGAGAAACATATCTGAAGGTGTTAGAAGTGTTTTGCATGATTTTTGAAGTTAGACTCTGAAATGTCAGAAAACAGCTTTTCAGCGCAGAACAAAGTTGGTTCAGGCAATGCAAGCTGAATCTTGGTCCCACTTTAAATTTACACTCTGTGCATGAATAAAAGCTATTTTGCAACACAGAGAAACATATCTGAAGGTGTTAGAAGTGTTTTGCATGATTTTTGAAGTTAGACCCTGAAATGTCAGAAAACAGCGTTTCAGCGCAGAACAAAGTTGGTTCAGGCAATGCAAGCTGAATCTTGGTCCCACTTTAACTTTGCAGTCTGTGCATGAATAAAAGCTATTTTTCAACACAGAGAAACATATCTAAAGGTGTTAGAAGTGTTTTGCATGATTTTTGAAGTTAGACCCTGAAATGTCAGAAAACAGCTTTTCAGCGCAGAACAAAGTTGGTTCAGGCAATGCAAGCTGAATCTTGGTCCCACTTTAAATTCACACTCTGTGCATGAATAAAAGCTATTTTGCAACACAGAGAAACATATCTGAAGGTGTTAGAAGTGTTTTGCATGATTTTTGAAGTTAGACCCTGAAATGTCAGAAAACAGCGTTTCAGCGCAGAACAAAGTTGGTTCAGGCAATGCAAGCTGAATCTCTGTCCCACTTTAACTTTGCAGTCTGTGCATGAATAAAACCTATTTTGCAACACAGAGAAACATATCTGAAGGTGTTAGAAGTGTTTTGCATGATTTTTGAAGTTAGACCCTGAAATGTCAGAAAACAGCGTTTCAGCGCAGAACAAAGTTGGTTCAGGCAATGCAAGCTGAATCTCTGTCCCACTTTAACTTTGCAGTCTGTGCATGAATAAAACCTATTTTGCAACACAGAGAAACATATCTGAAGGTGTTAGAAGTGTTTTGCATGATTTTTGAAGTTAGACTCTGAAATGTCAGAAAACAGCTTTTCAGCGCAGAACAAAGTTGGTTCAGGCAATGCAAGCTGAATCTTGGTCCCACTTTAAATTTACACTCTGTGCATGAATAAAAGCTATTTTGCAACACAGAGAAACATATCTGAAGGTGTTAGAAGTGTTTTGCATGATTTTTGAAGTTAGACTCTGAAATGTCAGAAAACAGCTTTTCAGCGCAGAACAAAGTTGGTTCAGGCAATGCAAGCTGAATCTTGGTCCCACTTTAAATTTACACTCTGTGCATGAATAAAAGCTATTTTGCAACACAGAGAAACATATCTGAAGGTGTTAGAAGTGTTTTGCATGATTTTTGAAGTTAGACTCTGAAATGTCAGAAAACAGCTTTTCAGCGCAGAACAAAGTTGGTTCAGGCAATGCAAGCTGAATCTTGGTCCCACTTTAAATTTACACTCTGTGCATGAATAAAAGCTATTTTGCAACACAGAGAAACATATCTGAAGGTGTTAGAAGTGTTTTGCATGATTTTTGAAGTTAGACCCTGAAATGTCAGAAAACAGCGTTTCAGCGCAGAACAAACTTGGTTCAGGCAATGCAAGCTGAATCTCTGTCCCACTTTAACTTTGCAGTCTGTGCATGAATAAAACCTATTTTGCAACACAGAGAAACATATCTGAAGGTGTTAGAAGTGTTTTGCATGATTTTTGAAGTTAGACCCTGAAATGTCAGAAAACAGCGTTTCAGCGCAGAACAAAGTTGGTTCAGGCAATGCAAGCTGAATCTCTGTCCCACTTTAACTTTGCAGTCTGTGCATGAATAAAACCTATTTTGCAACACAGAGAAACATATCTGAAGGTGTTAGAAGTGTTTTGCATGATTTTTGAAGTTAGACCCTGAAATGTCAGAAAACAGCGTTTCAGCGCAGAACAAAGTTGGTTCAGGCAATGCAAGCTGAATCTCTGTCCCACTTTAACTTTGCAGTCTGTGCATGAATAAAACCTATTTTGCAACACAGAGAAACATATCTGAAGGTGTTAGAAGTGTTTTGCATGATTTTTGAAGTTAGACTCTGAAATGTCAGAAAACAGCTTTTCAGCGCAGAACAAAGTTGGTTCAGGCAATGCAAGCTGAATCTTGGTCCCACTTTAAATTTACACTCTGTGCATGAATAAAAGCTATTTTGCAACACAGAGAAACATATCTGAAGGTGTTAGAAGTGTTTTGCATGATTTTTGAAGTTAGACCCTGAAATGTCAGAAAACAGCGTTTCAGCGCAGAACAAACTTGGTTCAGGCAATGCAAGCTGAATCTCTGTCCCACTTTAACTTTGCAGTCTGTGCATGAATAAAACCTATTTTGCAACACAGAGAAACATATCTGAAGGTGTTAGAAGTGTTTTGCATGATTTTTGAAGTTAGACCCTGAAATGTCAGAAAACAGCGTTTCAGCGCAGAACAAAGTTGGTTCAGGCAATGCAAGCTGAATCTTGGTCCCACTTTAACTTTGCAGTCTGTGCATGAATAAAACCTATTTTGCAACACAGAGAAACATATCTGAAGGTGTTAGAAGTGTTTTGCATGATTTTTGAAGTTAGACCCTGAAATGTCAGAAAATAGCTTTTCAGCGCAGAACAAAGTTGGTTCAGGCAATGCAAGCTGAATCTTGGTCCCACATTAAATTTACACTCTGTGCATGAATAAAAGCTATTTTGCAACACAGAGAAACATATCTGAAGGTGTTAGAAGTGTTTTGCATGATTTTTGAAGTTAGACTCTGAAATGTCAGAAAACAGCTTTTCAGCGCAGAACAAAGTTGGTTCAGGCAATGCAAGCTGAATCTTGGTCCCACTTTAACTTTGCAGTCTGTGCATGAATAAAACCTATTTTGCAACACAGAGAAACATATCTGAAGGTGTTAGAAGTGTTTTGCATGATTTTTGAAGTTAGACCCTGAAATGTCAGAAAACAGCTTTTCAGCGCAGAACAAAGTTGGTTCAGGCAATGCAAGCTGAATCTTGGTCCCACTTTAAATTTACACTCTGTGCATGAATAAAAGCTATTTTGCAACACAGAGAAACATATCTGAAGGTGTTAGAAGTGTTTTGCATGATTTTTGAAGTTAGACTCTGAAATGTCAGAAAACAGCTTTTCAGCGCAGAACAAAGTTGGTTCAGGCAATGCAAGCTGAATCTTGGTCCCACTTTAAATTTACACTCTGTGCATGAATAAAAGCTATTTTGCAACACAGAGAAACATATCTGAAGGTGTTAGAAGTGTTTTGCATGATTTTTGAAGTTAGACCCTGAAATGTCAGAAAACAGCGTTTCAGCGCAGAACAAAGTTGGTTCAGGCAATGCAAGCTGAATCTTGGTCCCACTTTAACTTTGCAGTCTGTGCATGAATAAAAGCTATTTTTCAACACAGAGAAACATATCTAAAGGTGTTAGAAGTGTTTTGCATGATTTTTGAAGTTAGACCCTGAAATGTCAGAAAACAGCTTTTCAGCGCAGAACAAAGTTGGTTCAGGCAATGCAAGCTGAATCTTGGTCCCACTTTAAATTTACACTCTGTGCATGAATAAAAGCTATTTTGCAACACAGAGAAACATATCTGAAGGTGTTAGAAGTGTTTTGCATGATTTTTGAAGTTAGACTCTGAAATGTCAGAAAACAGCTTTTCAGCGCAGAACAAAGTTGGTTCAGGCAATGCAAGCTGAATCTTGGTCCCACTTTAAATTTACACTCTGTGCATGAATAAAAGCTATTTTGCAACACAGAGAAACATATCTGAAGGTGTTAGAAGTGTTTTGCATGATTTTTGAAGTTAGACCCTGAAATGTCAGAAAACAGCGTTTCAGCGCAGAACAAAGTTGGTTCAGGCAATGCAAGCTGAATCTCTGTCCCACTTTAACTTTGCAGTCTGTGCATGAATAAAACCTATTTTGCAACACAGAGAAACATATCTGAAGGTGTTAGAAGTGTTTTGCATGATTTTTGAAGTTAGACCCTGAAATGTCAGAAAACAGCGTTTCAGCGCAGAACAAAGTTGGTTCAGGCAATGCAAGCTGAATCTCTGTCCCACTTTAACTTTGCAGTCTGTGCATGAATAAAACCTATTTTGCAACACAGAGAAACATATCTGAAGGTGTTAGAAGTGTTTTGCATGATTTTTGAAGTTAGACTCTGAAATGTCAGAAAACAGCTTTTCAGCGCAGAACAAAGTTGGTTCAGGCAATGCAAGCTGAATCTTGGTCCCACTTTAAATTTACACTCTGTGCATGAATAAAAGCTATTTTGCAACACAGAGAAACATATCTGAAGGTGTTAGAAGTGTTTTGCATGATTTTTGAAGTTAGACTCTGAAATGTCAGAAAACAGCTTTTCAGCGCAGAACAAAGTTGGTTCAGGCAATGCAAGCTGAATCTTGGTCCCACTTTAAATTTACACTCTGTGCATGAATAAAAGCTATTTTGCAACACAGAGAAACATATCTGAAGGTGTTAGAAGTGTTTTGCATGATTTTTGAAGTTAGACCCTGAAATGTCAGAAAACAGCGTTTCAGCGCAGAACAAAGTTGGTTCAGGCAATGCAAGCTGAATCTTGGTCCCACTTTAACTTTGCAGTCTGTGCATGAATAAAAGCTATTTTTCAACACAGAGAAACATATCTAAAGGTGTTAGAAGTGTTTTGCATGATTTTTGAAGTTAGACCCTGAAATGTCAGAAAACAGCTTTTCAGCGCAGAACAAAGTTGGTTCAGGCAATGCAAGCTGAATCTTGGTCCCACTTTAAATTTACACTCTGTGCATGAATAAAAGCTATTTTGCAACACAGAGAAACATATCTGAAGGTGTTAGAAGTGTTTTGCATGATTTTTGAAGTTAGACCCTGAAATGTCAGAAAACAGCGTTTCAGCGCAGAACAAAGTTGGTTCAGGCAATGCAAGCTGAATCTTGGTCCCACTTTAACTTTGCAGTCTGTGCATGAATAAAAGCTATTTTGCAACACAGAGAAACATATCTAAAGGTGTTAGAAGTGTTTTGCATGATTTTTGAAGTTAGACCCTGAAATGTCAGAAAACAGCTTTTCAGCGCAGAACAAAGTTGGTTCACGCAATGCAAGCTGAATCTTGGTCCCACTTTAAATTTACACTCTGTGCATGAATAAAAGCTATTTTGCAACACAGAGAAACATATCTGAAGGTGTTAGAAGTGTTTTGCATGATTTTTGAAGTTAGACCCTGAAATGTCAGAAAACAGCTTTTCAGCGCAGAACAAAGTTGGTTCAGGCAATGCAAGCTGAATCTTGGTCCCACTTTAACTTTGCAGTCTGTGCATGAATAAAACCTATTTTGCAACACAGAGAAACATATCTGAAGGTGTTAGATGTGTTTTGCATGATTTTTGAAGTTAGACCCTGAAATGTCAGAAAACAGCTTTTCAGCGCAGAACAAAGTTGGTTCAGGCAATGCAAGCTGAATCTTGGTCCCACTTTAACTTTGCAGTATGTGCATGAATAAAACCTATTTTGCAACACAGAGAAACATATCTGAAGGTGTTAGAAGTGTTTTGCATGATTTTTGAAGTTAGACCCTGAAATGTCAGAAAACAGCTTTTCAGCGCAGAACAAAGTTGGTTCAGGCAATGCAAGCTGAATCTTGGTCCCACTTTAAATTTACACTCTGTGCATGAATAAAAGCTATTTTGCAACACAGAGAAACATATCTGAAGGTGTTAGAAGTGTTTTGCATGATTTTTGAAGTTAGACTCTGAAATGTCAGAAAACAGCTTTTCAGCGCAGAACAAAGTTGGTTCAGGCAATGCAAGCTGAATCTTGGTCCCACTTTAAATTTACACTCTGTGCATGAATAAAAGCTATTTTGCAACACAGAGAAACATATCTGAAGGTGTTAGAAGTGTTTTGCATGATTTTTGAAGTTAGACCCTGAAATGTCAGAAAACAGCTTTTCAGCGCAGAACAAAGTTGGTTCAGGCAATGCAAGCTGAATCTTGGTCCCACTTTAACTTTGCAGTCTGTGCATGAATAAAAGCTATTTTTCAACACAGAGAAACATATCTGAAGGTGTTAGAAGTGTTTTGCATGATTTTTGAAGTTAGACCCTGAAATGTCAGAAAACAGCTTTTCCAGGGCAGAACAAAGTTGGTTCAGGCAATGCAAGCTGAATCTTGGTCCCACTTTAAATTTACACTCTGTGCATGAATAAAAGCTATTTTGCAACACAGAGAAACATATCTGAAGGTGTTAGAAGTGTTTTGCATGATTTTTGAAGTTAGACCATGAAATGTCAGAAAACAGCGTTTCAGCGCAGAACAAAGTTGGTTCAGGCAATGCAAGCTGAATCTTGGTCCCACTTTAACTTTGCAGTCTGTGCATGAATAAAAGCTATTTTGCAACACAGAGAAACATATCTGAAGGTGTTAGAAGTGTTTTACATGATTTGTGAAGTTAGACCCTGAAATGTCAGAAAACAGCTTTTCAGCGCAGAACAAAGTTGGTTCATGCAATGCAAGCTGAATCTTGGTCCCACTTTAAATTTACACTCTGTGCATGAATAAAAGCTATTTTGCAACACAGAGAAACATATCTGAAGGTGTTAGAAGTGTTTTGCATGATTTTTGAAGTTAGACTCTGAAATGTCAGAAAACAGCGTTTCAGCGCAGAACAAAGTTGGTTCAGGCAATGCAAGCTGAATCTTGGTCCCACTTTAACTTTGCAGTCTGTGCATGAATAAAACCTATTTTGCAACACAGAGAAACATATCTGAAGGTGTTAGAAGTGTTTTGCAAGATTTTTGAAGTTAGACCCTGAAATGTCAGAAAACAGCTTTTCAGCGCAGAACAAAGTTGGTTCAGGCAATGCAAGCTGAATCTTGGTCCCACTTTAAATTTACACTCTGTGCATGAATAAAAGCTATTTTGCAACACAGAGAAACATATCTGAAGGTGTTAGAAGTGTTTTGCATGATTTTTGAAGTTAGACTCTGAAATGTCAGAAAACAGCTTTTCAGCGCAGAACAAAGTTGGTTCAGGCAATGCAAGCTGAATCTTGGTCCCACTTTAACTTTGCAGTCTGTGCATGAATAAAACCTATTTTGCAACACAGAGAAACATATCTGAAGGTGTTAGAAGTGTTTTGCATGATTTTTGAAGTTAGACCCTGAAATGTCAGAAAACAGCTTTTCAGCGCAGAACAAAGTTGGTTCAGGCAATGCAAGCTGAATCTTGGTCCCACTTTAAATTTACACTCTGTGCATGGATAAAAGCTATTTTGCAACACAGAGAAACATATCTGAAGGTGTTAGAAGTGTTTTGCATGATTTTTGAAGTTAGACCCTGAAATGTCAGAAAACAGCGTTTCAGCGCAGAACAAAGTTGGTTCAGGCAATGCAAGCTGAATCTTGGTCCCACTTTAACTTTGCAGTCTGTGCATGAATAAAACCTATTTTGCAACACAGAGAAACATATCTGAAGGTGTTAGAAGTGTTTTGCATGATTTTTGAAGTTAGACCCTGAAATGTCAGAAAACAGCTTTTCAGCGCAGAACAAAGTTGGTTCAGGCAATGCAAGCTGAATCTTGGTCCCACTTTAAATTTACACTCTGTGCATGAATAAAAGCTATTTTGCGACACAGAGAAACATATCTGAAGGTGTTAGAAGTGTTTTGCATGATTTTTGAAGTTAGACTCTGAAATGTCAGAAAACAGCTTTTAAGCGCAGAACAAAGTTGGTTCAGGCAATGCAAGCTGAATCTTGGTCCCACTTTAACTTTGCAGTCTGTGCATGAATAAAACCTATTTTGCAACACAGAGAAACATATCTGAAGGTGTTAGAAGTGTTTTGCATGATTTTTGAAGTTAGACCCTGAAATGTCAGAAAACAGCTTTTCAGCGCAGAACAAAGTTGGTTCAGGCAATGCAAGCTGAATCTTGGTCCCACTTTAAATTTACACTCTGTGTATGAATAAAAGCTATTTTGCAACACAGAGAAACATATCTGAAGGTGTTAGAAGTGTTTTGCATGATTTTTGAAGTTAGACCCTGAAATGTCAGAAAACAGCTTTTCAGCGCAGAACAAAGTTGGTTCAGGCAATGCAAGCTGAATCTTGGTCCCACTTTAAATTTACACTCTGTGCATGAATAAAACCTATTTTGCAACACAGAGAAACATATCTGAAGGTGTTAGAAGTGTTTTGCATGATTTTTGAAGTTAGACTCTGAAATGTCAGAAAACAGCTTTTCAGCGCAGAACAAAGTTGGTTCAGGCAATGCAAGCTGAATCTTGGTCCCACTTTAACTTTGCAGTCTGTGCATGAATAAAAGCTATTTTTCAACACAGAGAAACATATCTAAAGGTGTTAGAAGTGTTTTGCATGATTTTTGAAGTTAGACCCTGAAATGTCAGAAAACAGCTTTTCAGCGCAGAACAAAGTTGGTTCAGGCAATGCAAGCTGAATCTTGGTCCCACTTTAAATTTACACTCTGTGCATGAATAAAAGCTATTTTGCAACACAGAGAAACATATCTGAAGGTGTTAGAAGTGTTTTGCATGATTTTTGAAGTTAGACCCTGAAATGTCAGAAAACAGCGTTTCAGCGCAGAACAAAGTTGGTTCAGGCAATGCAAGCTGAATCTTGGTCCCACTTTAACTTTGCAGTCTGTGCATGAATAAAAGCTATTTTGCAACACAGAGAAACATATCTAAAGGTGTTAGAAGTGTTTTGCATGATTTTTGAAGTTAGACCCTGAAATGTCAGAAAACAGCTTTTCAGCGCAGAACAAAGTTGGTTCACGCAATGCAAGCTGAATCTTGGTCCCACTTTAAATTTACACTCTGTGCATGAATAAAAGCTATTTTGCAACACAGAGAAACATATCTGAAGGTGTTAGAAGTGTTTTGCATGATTTTTGAAGTTAGACCCTGAAATGTCAGAAAACAGCTTTTCAGCGCAGAACAAAGTTGGTTCAGGCAATGCAAGCTGAATCTTGGTCCCACTTTAACTTTGCAGTCTGTGCATGAATAAAACCTATTTTGCAACACAGAGAAACATATCTGAAGGTGTTAGATGTGTTTTGCATGATTTTTGAAGTTAGACCCTGAAATGTCAGAAAACAGCTTTTCAGCGCAGAACAAAGTTGGTTCAGGCAATGCAAGCTGAATCTTGGTCCCACTTTAACTTTGCAGTATGTGCATGAATAAAACCTATTTTGCAACACAGAGAAACATATCTGAAGGTGTTAGAAGTGTTTTGCATGATTTTTGAAGTTAGACCCTGAAATGTCAGAAAACAGCTTTTCAGCGCAGAACAAAGTTGGTTCAGGCAATGCAAGCTGAATCTTGGTCCCACTTTAAATTTACACTCTGTGCATGAATAAAAGCTATTTTGCAACACAGAGAAACATATCTGAAGGTGTTAGAAGTGTTTTGCATGATTTTTGAAGTTAGACTCTGAAATGTCAGAAAACAGCTTTTCAGCGCAGAACAAAGTTGGTTCAGGCAATGCAAGCTGAATCTTGGTCCCACTTTAAATTTACACTCTGTGCATGAATAAAAGCTATTTTGCAACACAGAGAAACATATCTGAAGGTGTTAGAAGTGTTTTGCATGATTTTTGAAGTTAGACCCTGAAATGTCAGAAAACAGCTTTTCAGCGCAGAACAAAGTTGGTTCAGGCAATGCAAGCTGAATCTTGGTCCCACTTTAACTTTGCAGTCTGTGCATGAATAAAAGCTATTTTTCAACACAGAGAAACATATCTGAAGGTGTTAGAAGTGTTTTGCATGATTTTTGAAGTTAGACCCTGAAATGTCAGAAAACAGCTTTTCCAGCGCAGAACAAAGTTGGTTCAGGCAATGCAAGCTGAATCTTGGTCCCACTTTAAATTTACACTCTGTGCATGAATAAAAGCTATTTTGCAACACAGAGAAACATATCTGAAGGTGTTAGAAGTGTTTTGCATGATTTTTGAAGTTAGACCATGAAATGTCAGAAAACAGCGTTTCAGCGCAGAACAAAGTTGGTTCAGGCAATGCAAGCTGAATCTTGGTCCCACTTTAACTTTGCAGTCTGTGCATGAATAAAAGCTATTTTGCAACACAGAGAAACATATCTGAAGGTGTTAGAAGTGTTTTACATGATTTGTGAAGTTAGACCCTGAAATGTCAGAAAACAGCTTTTCAGCGCAGAACAAAGTTGGTTCATGCAATGCAAGCTGAATCTTGGTCCCACTTTAAATTTACACTCTGTGCATGAATAAAAGCTATTTTGCAACACAGAGAAACATATCTGAAGGTGTTAGAAGTGTTTTGCATGATTTTTGAAGTTAGACTCTGAAATGTCAGAAAACAGCGTTTCAGCGCAGAACAAAGTTGGTTCAGGCAATGCAAGCTGAATCTTGGTCCCACTTTAACTTTGCAGTCTGTGCATGAATAAAACCTATTTTGCAACACAGAGAAACATATCTGAAGGTGTTAGAAGTGTTTTGCAAGATTTTTGAAGTTAGACCCTGAAATGTCAGAAAACAGCTTTTCAGCGCAGAACAAAGTTGGTTCAGGCAATGCAAGCTGAATCTTGGTCCCACTTTAACTTTGCAGTCTGTGCATGAATAAAACCTATTTTGCAACACAGAGAAACATATCTGAAGGTGTTAGAAGTGTTTTGCATGATTTTTGAAGTTAGACTCTGAAATGTCAGAAAACAGCTTTTCAGCGCAGAACAAAGTTGGTTCAGGCAATGCAAGCTGAATCTTGGTCCCACTTTAACTTTGCAGTCTGTGCATGAATAAAACCTATTTTGCAACACAGAGAAACATATCTGAAGGTGTTAGAAGTGTTTTGCATGATTTTTGAAGTTAGACCCTGAAATGTCAGAAAACAGCTTTTCAGCGCAGAACAAAGTTGGTTCAGGCAATGCAAGCTGAATCTTGGTCCCACTTTAAATTTACACTCTGTGCATGGATAAAAGCTATTTTGCAACACAGAGAAACATATCTGAAGGTGTTAGAAGTGTTTTGCATGATTTTTGAAGTTAGACCCTGAAATGTCAGAAAACAGCGTTTCAGCGCAGAACAAAGTTGGTTCAGGCAATGCAAGCTGAATCTTGGTCCCACTTTAACTTTGCAGTCTGTGCATGAATAAAACCTATTTTGCAACACAGAGAAACATATCTGAAGGTGTTAGAAGTGTTTTGCATGATTTTTGAAGTTAGACCCTGAAATGTCAGAAAACAGCTTTTCAGCGCAGAACAAAGTTGGTTCAGGCAATGCAAGCTGAATCTTGGTCCCACTTTAAATTTACACTCTGTGCATGAATAAAAGCTATTTTGCGACACAGAGAAACATATCTGAAGGTGTTAGAAGTGTTTTGCATGATTTTTGAAGTTAGACTCTGAAATGTCAGAAAACAGCTTTTAAGCGCAGAACAAAGTTGGTTCAGGCAATGCAAGCTGAATCTTGGTCCCACTTTAACTTTGCAGTCTGTGCATGAATAAAACCTATTTTGCAACACAGAGAAACATATCTGAAGGTGTTAGAAGTGTTTTGCATGATTTTTGAAGTTAGACCCTGAAATGTCAGAAAACAGCTTTTCAGCGCAGAACAAAGTTGGTTCAGGCAATGCAAGCTGAATCTTGGTCCCACTTTAAATTTACACTCTGTGTATGAATAAAAGCTATTTTGCAACACAGAGAAACATATCTGAAGGTGTTAGAAGTGTTTTGCATGATTTTTGAAGTTAGACCCTGAAATGTCAGAAAACAGCTTTTCAGCGCAGAACAAAGTTGGTTCAGGCAATGCAAGCTGAATCTTGGTCCCACTTTAAATTTACACTCTGTGCATGAATAAAACCTATTTTGCAACACAGAGAAACATATCTGAAGGTGTTAGAAGTGTTTTGCATGATTTTTGAAGTTAGACTCTGAAATGTCAGAAAACAGCTTTTCAGCGCAGAACAAAGTTGGTTCAGGCAATGCAAGCTGAATCTTGGTCCCACTTTAACTTTGCAGTCTGTGCATGAATAAAACCTATTTTGCAACACAGAGAAACATATCTGAAGGTGTTAGAAGTGTTTTGCATGATTTTTGAAGTTAGACCCTGAAATGTCAGAAAACAGCTTTTCAGCGCAGAACAAAGTTGGTTCAGGCAATGCAAGCTGAATCTTGGTCCCACTTTAAATTTAGACTCTGTGCATGGATAAAAGCTATTTTGCAACACAGAGAAACATATCTGAAGGTGTTAGAAGTGTTTTGCATGATTTTTGAAGTTAGACCCTGAAATGTCAGAAAACAGCGTTTCAGCGCAGAACAAAGTTGGTTCAGGCAGTGCAAGCTGAATCTTGGTCCCACTTTAACTTTGCAGTCTGTGCATGAATAAAACCTATTTTGCAACACAGAGAAACATATCTGAAGGTGTTAGAAGTGTTTTGCATGATTTTTGAAGTTAGACCCTGAAATGTCAGAAAACAGCTTTTCAGCGCAGAACAAAGTTGGTTCAGGCAATGCAAGCTGAATCTTGGTCCCACTTTAAATTTACACTCTGTGCATGAATAAAAGCTATTTTGCAACACAGAGAAACATATCTGAAGGTGTTAGAAGTGTTTTGCATGATTTTTGAAGTTAGACTCTGAAATGTCAGAAAACAGCTTTTCAGCGCAGAACAAAGTTGGTTCAGGCAATGCAAGCTGAATCTTGGTCCCACTTTAAATTTACACTCTGTGCATGAATAAAAGCTATTTTGCAACACAGAGAAACATATCTGAAGGTGTTAGTGTTTTGCATGACTTTTGAAGTTAGACCCTGAAATGTCAGAAAACAGCGTTTCAGCACAGAACAAAGTTGGTTCAGACAATGCAAGCTGAATCTTGGTCCCACTTTAACTTTGCAGTCTGTGCATGAATAAAAGCTATTTTGCAACACAGAGAAACATATCTGAAGGTGTTAGAAGTGTTTTGCATGATCTTTGAAGTTAGACCCTGAAATGTCAGAAAACAGCTTTTCAGCGCAGAACAAAGTTGGTTCAGGCAATGCAAGCTGAATCTTGGTCCCACTTTAAATTTACACTCTGTGCATGAATAAAAGCTATTTTGCAACACAGAGAAACATATCTGAAGGTGTTAGAAGTGTTTTGCATGATTTTTGAAGTTAGACTCTGAAATGTCAGAAAACAGCTTTTCAGCGCAGAACAAAGTTGGTTCAGGCAATGCAAGCTGAATCTTGGTCCCACTTTAACTTTGCAGTCTGTGCATGAATAAAACCTATTTTGCAACACAGAGAAACATATCTGAAGGTGTTAGAAGTGTTTTGCATGATTTTTGAAGTTAGACCCTGAAATGTCAGAAAACAGCTTTTCAGCGCAGAACAAAGTTGGTTCAGGCAATGCAAGCTGAATCTTGGTCCCACTTTAAATTTACACTCTGTGCATGGATAAAAGCTATTTTGCAACACAGAGAAACATATCTGAAGGTGTTAGAAGTGTTTTGCATGATTTTTGAAGTTAGACCCTGAAATGTCAGAAAACAGCGTTTCAGCGCAGAACAAAGTTGGTTCAGGCAGTGCAAGCTGAATCTTGGTCCCACTTTAACTTTGCAGTCTGTGCATGAATAAAACCTATTTTGCAACACAGAGAAACATATCTGAAGGTGTTAGAAGTGTTTTGCATGATTTTTGAAGTTAGACCCTGAAATGTCAGAAAACAGCTTTTCAGCGCAGAACAAAGTTGGTTCAGGCAATGCAAGCTGAATCTTGGTCCCACTTTAAATTTACACTCTGTGCATGAATAAAAGCTATTTTGCAACACAGAGAAACATATCTGAAGGTGTTAGAAGTGTTTTGCATGATTTTTGAAGTTAGACTCTGAAATGTCAGAAAACAGCTTTTCAGCGCAGAACAAAGTTGGTTCAGGCAATGCAAGCTGAATCTTGGTCCCACTTTAAATTTACACTCTGTGCATGAATAAAAGCTATTTTGCAACACAGAGAAACATATCTGAAGGTGTTAGAAGTGTTTTGCATGATTTTTGAAGTTAGACCCTGAAATGTTAGAAAACAGCGTTTCAGCGCACAACAAAGTTGGTTCAGGCAATGCAAGCTGAATCTCTGTCCCACTTTAACTTTGCAGTCTGTGCATGAATAAAACCTATTTTGCAACACAGAGAAACATATCTGAAGGTGTTAGAAGTGTTTTGCATGATTTTTGAAGTTAGACCCTGAAATGTCAGAAAACAGCGTTTCAGCGCAGAACAAAGTTGGTTCAGGCAATGCAAGCTGAATCTCTGTCCCACTTTAACTTTGCAGTCTGTGCATGAATAAAACCTATTTTGCAACACAGAGAAACATATCTGAAGGTGTTAGAAGTGTTTTGCATGATTTTTGAAGTTAGACTCTGAAATGTCAGAAAACAGCTTTTCAGCGCAGAACAAAGTTGGTTCAGGCAATGCAAGCTGAATCTTGGTCCCACTTTAAATTTACACTCTGTGCATGAATAAAAGCTATTTTGCAACACAGAGAAACATATCTGAAGGTGTTAGAAGTGTTTTGCATGATTTTTGAAGTTAGACCCTGAAATGTCAGAAAACAGCGTTTCAGCGCAGAACAAACTTGGTTCAGGCAATGCAAGCTGAATCTCTGTCCCACTTTAACTTTGCAGTCTGTGCATGAATAAAACCTATTTTGCAACACAGAGAAACATATCTGAAGGTGTTAGAAGTGTTTTGCATGATTTTTGAAGTTAGACCCTGAAATGTCAGAAAACAGCTTTTCAGCGCAGAACAAAGTTGGTTCAGGCAATGCAAGCTGAATCTTGGTCCCACTTTAACTTTGCAGTCTGTGCATGAATAAAACCTATTTTGCAACACAGAGAAACATATCTGAAGGTGTTAGAAGTGTTTTGCATGATTTTTGAAGTTAGACCCTGAAATGTCAGAAAATAGCTTTTCAGCGCAGAACAAAGTTGGTTCAGGCAATGCAAGCTGAATCTTGGTCCCACATTAAATTTACACTCTGTGCATGAATAAAAGCTATTTTGCAACACAGAGAAACATATCTGAAGGTGTTAGAAGTGTTTTGCATGATTTTTGAAGTTAGACTCTGAAATGTCAGAAAACAGCTTTTCAGCGCAGAACAAAGTTGGTTCAGGCAATGCAAGCTGAATCTTGGTCCCACTTTAACTTTGCAGTCTGTGCATGAATAAAACCTATTTTGCAACACAGAGAAACATATCTGAAGGTGTTAGAAGTGTTTTGCATGATTTTTGAAGTTAGACCCTGAAATGTCAGAAAACAGCTTTTCAGCGCAGAACAAAGTTGGTTCAGGCAATGCAAGCTGAATCTTGGTCCCACTTTAAATTTACACTCTGTGCATGAATAAAAGCTATTTTGCAACACAGAGAAACATATCTGAAGGTGTTAGAAGTGTTTTGCATGATTTTTGAAGTTAGACTCTGAAATGTCAGAAAACAGCTTTTCAGCGCAGAACAAAGTTGGTTCAGGCAATGCAAGCTGAATCTTGGTCCCACTTTAAATTTACACTCTGTGCATGAATAAAAGCTATTTTGCAACACAGAGAAACATATCTGAAGGTGTAAGAAGTGTTTTGCATGATTTTTGAAGTTAGACCCTGAAATGTCAGAAAACAGCGTTTCAGCGCAGAACAAAGTTGGTTCAGGCAATGCAAGCTGAATCTTGGTCCCACTTTAACTTTGCAGTCTGTGCATGAATAAAAGCTATTTTTCAACACAGAGAAACATATCTAAAGGTGTTAGAAGTGTTTTGCATGATTTTTGAAGTTAGACCCTGAAATGTCAGAAAACAGCTTTTCAGCGCAGAACAAAGTTGGTTCAGGCAATGCAAGCTGAATCTTGGTCCCACTTTAAATTTACACTCTGTGCATGAATAAAAGCTATTTTGCAACACAGAGAAACATATCTGAAGGTGTTAGAAGTGTTTTGCATGATTTTTGAAGTTAGACCCTGAAATGTCAGAAAACAGCTTTTCAGCGCAGAACAAAGTTGGTTCAGGCAATGCAAGCTGAATCTTGGTCCCACTTTAAATTTACACTCTGTGCATGAATAAAAGCTATTTTGCAACACAGAGAAACATATCTGAAGGTGTTAGAAGTGTTTTGCATGATTTTTGAAGTTAGACTCTGAAATGTCAGAAAACAGCTTTTCAGCGCAGAACAAAGTTGGTTCAGGCAATGCAAGCTGAATCTTGGTCCCACTTTAAATTTACACTCTGTGCATGAATAAAAGCTATTTTGCAACACAGAGAAACATATCTGAAGGTGTTAGAAGTGTTTTGCATGATTTTTGAAGTTAGACCCTGAAATGTCAGAAAACAGCGTTTCAGCGCAGAACAAACTTGGTTCAGGCAATGCAAGCTGAATCTCTGTCCCACTTTAACTTTGCAGTCTGTGCATGAATAAAACCTATTTTGCAACACAGAGAAACATATCTGAAGGTGTTAGAAGTGTTTTGCATGATTTTTGAAGTTAGACCCTGAAATGTCAGAAAACAGCGTTTCAGCGCAGAACAAAGTTGGTTCAGGCAATGCAAGCTGAATCTCTGTCCCACTTTAACTTTGCAGTCTGTGCATGAATAAAACCTATTTTGCAACACAGAGAAACATATCTGAAGGTGTTAGAAGTGTTTTGCATGATTTTTGAAGTTAGACCCTGAAATGTCAGAAAACAGCGTTTCAGCGCAGAACAAAGTTGGTTCAGGCAATGCAAGCTGAATCTCTGTCCCACTTTAACTTTGCAGTCTGTGCATGAATAAAACCTATTTTGCAACACAGAGAAACATATCTGAAGGTGTTAGAAGTGTTTTGCATGATTTTTGAAGTTAGACCCTGAAATGTCAGAAAACAGCGTTTCAGCGCAGATCAAAGTTGGTTCAGGCAATGCAAGCTGAATCTTGGTCCCACTTTAACTTTGCAGTCTGTGCATGAATAAAACCTATTTTGCAACACAGAGAAACATATCTGAAGGTGTTAGAAGTGTTTTGCATGATTTTTGAAGTTAGACCCTGAAATGTCAGAAAACAGCTTTTCAGCGCAGAACAAAGTTGGTTCAGGCAATGCAAGCTGAATCTTGGTCCCACTTTAAATTTACACTCTGTGCATGGATAAAAGCTATTTTGCAACACAGAGAAACATATCTGAAGGTGTTAGAAGTGTTTTGCATGATTTTTGAAGTTAGACCCTGAAATGTCAGAAAACAGCGTTTCAGCGCAGAACAAAGTTGGTTCAGGCAGTGCAAGCTGAATCTTGGTCCCACTTTAACTTTGCAGTCTGTGCATGAATAAAACCTATTTTGCAACACAGAGAAACATATCTGAAGGTGTTAGAAGTGTTTTGCATGATTTTTGAAGTTAGACTCTGAAATGTCAGAAAACAGCTTTTCAGCGCAGAACAAAGTTGGTTCAGGCAATGCAAGCTGAATCTTGGTCCCACTTTAAATTTACACTCTGTGCATGAATAAAAGCTATTTTGCAACACAGAGAAACATATCTGAAGGTGTTAGAAGTGTTTTGCATGATTTTTGAAGTTATACCCTGAAATGTCAGAAAACAGCGTTTCAGCGCAGAACAAACTTGGTTCAGGCAATGCAAGCTGAATCTCTGTCCCACTTTAACTTTGCAGTCTGTGCATGAATAAAACCTATTTTGCAACACAGAGAAACATATCTGAAGGTGTTAGAAGTGTTTTGCATGATTTTTGAAGTTAGACCCTGAAATGTCAGAAAACAGCGTTTCAGCGCAGAACAAAGTTGGTTCAGGCAATGCAAGCTGAATCTCTGTCCCACTTTAACTTTGCAGTCTGTGCATGAATAAAACCTATTTTGCAACACAGAGAAACATATCTGAAGGTGTTAGAAGTGTTTTGCATGATTTTTGAAGTTAGACCCTGAAATGTCAGAAAACAGCGTTTCAGCGCAGAACAAAGTTGGTTCAGGCAATGCAAGCTGAATCTCTGTCCCACTTTAACTTTGCAGTCTGTGCATGAATAAAACCTATTTTGCAACACAGAGAAACATATCTGAAGGTGTTAGAAGTGTTTTGCATGATTTTTGAAGTTAGACCCTGAAATGTCAGAAAACAGCTTTTCAGCGCAGAACAAAGTTGGTTCAGGCAATGCAAGCTGAATCTTGGTCCCACTTTAAATTTACACTCTGTGCATGAATAAAAGCTATTTTGCAACACAGAGAAACATATCTGAAGGTGTTAGAAGTGTTTTGCATGATTTTTGAAGTTAGACTCTGAAATGTCAGAAAACAGCTTTTCAGCGCAGAACAAAGTTGGTTCAGGCAATGCAAGCTGAATCTTGGTCCCACTTTAACTTTGCAGTCTGTGCATGAATAAAACCTATTTTGCAACACAGAGAAACATATCTGAAGGTGTTAGAAGTGTTTTGCATGATTTTTGAAGTTAGACCCTGAAATGTCAGAAAACAGCTTTTCAGCGCAGAACAAAGTTGGTTCAGGCAATGCAAGCTGAATCTTGGTCCCACTTTAAATTTACACTCTGTGCATGGATAAAAGCTATTTTGCAACACAGAGAAACATATCTGAAGGTGTTAGAAGTGTTTTGCATGATTTTTGAAGTTAGACTCTGAAATGTCAGAAAACAGCTTTTCAGCGCAGAACAAAGTTGGTTCAGGCAATGCAAGCTGAATCTTGGTCCCACTTTACCTTTGCAGTCTGTGCATGAATAAAACCTATTTTGCAACACAGAGAAACATATCTGAAGGTGTTAGAAGTGTTTTGCATGATTTTTGAAGTTAGACCCTGAAATGTCAGAAAACAGCTTTTCAGCGCAGAACAAAGTTGGTTCAGGCAATGCAAGCTGAATCTTGGTCCCACTTTAACTTTGCAGTCTGTGCATGAATAAAACCTATTTTGCAACACAGAGAAACATATCTGAAGGTGTTAGAAGTGTTTTGCATGATTTTTGAAGTTAGACCCTGAAATGTCAGAAAACAGCTTTTCAGCGCAGAACAAAGTTGGTTCAGGCAATGCAAGCTGAATCTTGGTCCCACTTTAAATTTACACTCTGTGCATGAATAAAAGCTATTTTGCAACACAGAGAAACATATCTGAAGGTGTTAGAAGTGTTTTGCATAATTTTTGAAGTTAGACTCTGAAATGTCAGAAAACAGCTTTTCAGCGCAGAACAAAGTTGGTTCAGGCAATGCAAGCTGAATCTTGGTCCCACTTTAAATTTACACTCTGTGCATGAATAAAAGCTATTTTGCAACACAGAGAAACATATCTGAAGGTGTTAGAAGTGTTTTGCATGATTTTTGAAGTTAGACCCTGAAATGTCAGAAAACAGCGTTTCAGCGCAGAACAAACTTGGTTCAGACAATGCAAGCTGAATCTCTGTCCCACTTTAACTTTGCAGTCTGTGCATGAATAAAACCTATTTTGCAACACAGAGAAACATATCTGAAGGTGTTAGAAGTGTTTTGCATGATTTTTGAAGTTAGACCCTGAAATGTCAGAAAACAGCGTTTCAGCGCAGAACAAAGTTGGTTCAGGCAATGCAAGCTGAATCTCTGTCCCACTTTAACTTTGCAGTCTGTGCATGAATAAAACCTATTTTGCAACACAGAGAAACATATCTGAAGGTGTTAGAAGTGTTTTGCATGATTTTTGAAGTTAGACCCTGAAATGTCAGAAAACAGCGTTTCAGCGCAGAACAAAGTTGGTTCAGGCAATGCAAGCTGAATCTCTGTCCCACTTTAACTTTGCAGTCTGTGCATGAATAAAACCTATTTTGCAACACAGAGAAACATATCTGAAGGTGTTAGAAGTGTTTTGCATGATTTTTGAAGTTAGACTCTGAAATGTCAGAAAACAGCTTTTCAGCGCAGAACAAAGTTGGTTCAGGCAATGCAAGCTGAATCTTGGTCCCACTTTAAATTTACACTCTGTGCATGAATAAAAGCTATTTTGCAACACAGAGAAACATATCTGAAGGTGTTAGAAGTGTTTTGCATGATTTTTTGAAGTTAGACCCTGAAATGTCAGAAAACAGCGTTTCAGCGCAGAACAAACTTGGTTCAGGCAATGCAAGCTGAATCTCTGTCCCACTTTAACTTTGCAGTCTGTGCATGAATAAAACCTATTTTGCAACACAGAGAAACATATCGGAAGGTGTTAGAAGTGTTTTGCATGATTTTTGAAGTTAGACCCTGAAATGTCAGAAAACAGCGTTTCAGCGCAGAACAAAGTTGGTTCAGGCAATGCAAGCTGAATCTTGGTCCCACTTTAACTTTGCAGTCTGTGCATGAATAAAACCTATTTTGCAACACAGAGAAACATATCTGAAGGTGTTAGAAGTGTTTTGCATGATTTTTGAAGTTAGACCCTGAAATGTCAGAAAATAGCTTTTCAGCGCAGAACAAAGTTGGTTCAGGCAATGCAAGCTGAATCTTGGTCCCACATTAAATTTACACTCTGTGCATGAATAAAAGCTATTTTGCAACACAGAGAAACATATCTGAAGGTGTTAGAAGTGTTTTGCATGATTTTTGAAGTTAGACTCTGAAATGTCAGAAAACAGCTTTTCAGCGCAGAACAAAGTTGGTTCAGGCAATGCAAGCTGAATCTTGGTCCCACTTTAACTTTGCAGTCTGTGCATGAATAAAACCTATTTTGCAACACAGAGAAACATATCTGAAGGTGTTAGAAGTGTTTTGCATGATTTTTGAAGTTAGACCCTGAAATGTCAGAAAACAGCTTTTCAGCGCAGAACAAAGTTGGTTCAGGCAATGCAAGCAGAATCTTGGTCCCACTTTAAATTTACACTCTGTGCATGAATAAAAGCTATTTTGCAACACAGAGAAACATATCTGAAGGTGTTAGAAGTGTTTTGCATGATTTTTGAAGTTAGACTCTGAAATGTCAGAAAACAGCTTTTCAGCGCAGAACAAAGTTGGTTCAGGCAATGCAAGCTGAATCTTGGTCCCACTTTAAATTTACACTCTGTGCATGAATAAAAGCTATTTTGCAACACAGAGAAACATATCTGAAGGTGTTAGAAGTGTTTTGCATGATTTTTGAAGTTAGACCCTGAAATGTCAGAAAACAGCGTTTCAGCGCAGAACAAAGTTGGTTCAGGCAATGCAAGCTGAATCTTGGTCCCACTTTAACTTTGCAGTCTGTGCATGAATAAAAGCTATTTTTCAACACAGAGAAACATATCTAAAGGTGTTAGAAGTGTTTTGCATGATTTTTGAAGTTAGACCCTGAAATGTCAGAAAACAGCTTTTCAGCGCAGAACAAAGTTGGTTCAGGCAATGCAAGCTGAATCTTGGTCCCACTTTAAATTCACACTCTGTGCATGAATAAAAGCTATTTTGCAACACAGAGAAACATATCTGAAGGTGTTAGAAGTGTTTTGCATGATTTTTGAAGTTAGACCCTGAAATGTCAGAAAACAGCTTTTCAGCGCAGAACAAAGTTGGTTCAGGCAATGCAAGCTGAATCTTGGTCCCACTTTAAATTTACACTCTGTGCATGAATAAAAGCTATTTTGCAACACAGAGAAACATATCTGAAGGTGTTAGAAGTGTTTTGCATGATTTTTGAAGTTAGACTCTGAAATGTCAGAAAACAGCTTTTCAGCGCAGAACAAAGTTGGTTCAGGCAATGCAAGCTGAATCTTGGTCCCACTTTAAATTTACACTCTGTGCATGAATAAAAGCTATTTTGCAACACAGAGAAACATATCTGAAGGTGTTAGAAGTGTTTTGTATGATTTTTGAAGTTAGACCCTGAAATGTCAGAAAACAGCGTTTCAGCGCAGAACAAAGTTGGTTCAGGCAATGCAAGCTGAATCTCTGTCCCACTTTAACTTTGCAGTCTGTGCATGAATAAAACCTATTTTGCAACACAGAGAAACATATCTGAAGGTGTTAGAAGTGTTTTGCATGATTTTTGAAGTTAGACCCTGAAATGTCAGAAAACAGCGTTTCAGCGCAGAACAAAGTTGGTTCAGGCAATGCAAGCTGAATCTCTGTCCCACTTTAACTTTGCAGTCTGTGCATGAATAAAACCTATTTTGCAACACAGAGAAACATATCTGAAGGTGTTAGAAGTGTTTTGCATGATTTTTGAAGTTAGACTCTGAAATGTCAGAAAACAGCTTTTCAGCGCAGAACAAAGTTGGTTCAGGCAATGCAAGCTGAATCTTGGTCCCACTTTAAATTTACACTCTGTGCATGACTAAAAGCTATTTTGCAACACAGAGAAACATATCTGAAGGTGTTAGAAGTGTTTTGCATGATTTTTGAAGTTAGACTCTGAAATGTCAGAAAACAGCTTTTCAGCGCAGAACAAAGTTGGTTCAGGCAATGCAAGCTGAATCTTGGTCCCACTTTAAATTTACACTCTGTGCATGAATAAAAGCTATTTTGCAACACAGAGAAACATATCTGAAGGTGTTAGAAGTGTTTTGCATGATTTTTGAAGTTAGACCCTGAAATGTCAGAAAACAGCGTTTCAGCGCAGAACAAAGTTGGTTCAGGCAATGCAAGCTGAATCTTGGTCCCACTTTAACTTTGCAGTCTGTGCATGAATAAAAGCTATTTTTCAACACAGAGAAACATATCTAAAGGTGTTAGAAGTGTTTTGCATGATTTTTGAAGTTAGACCCTGAAATGTCAGAAAACAGCTTTTCAGCGCAGAACAAAGTTGGTTCAGGCAATGCAAGCTGAATCTTGGTCCCACTTTAAATTTACACTCTGTGCATGAATAAAAGCTATTTTGCAACACAGAGAAACATATCTGAAGGTGTTAGAAGTGTTTTGCATGATTTTTGAAGTTAGACCCTGAAATGTCAGAAAACAGCGTTTCAGCGCAGAACAAAGTTGGTTCAGGCAATGCAAGCTGAATCTTGGTCCCACTTTAACTTTGCAGTCTGTGCATGAATAAAAGCTATTTTGCAACACAGAGAAACATATCTAAAGGTGTTAGAAGTGTTTTGCATGATTTTTGAAGTTAGACCCTGAAATGTCAGAAAACAGCTTTTCAGCGCAGAACAAA